>NC_064861.1:90636809-90816809 GCF_024139225.1 Suncus etruscus
CCACATCCCAGCCAGCACTGCTTGTTTTCCTTCTTTGTGATGTGTGCCAATCTCAGTGGCTTGAGGTGGTACCTCAATTGTTTTGATTTGCATCTCTCTGACTATTAGTGATGTGGAGCATCTTTTCATGTGCCTTTTGGCCATTTGCATTTCTTTTTTTTTCTTTTTTTTTTCCTTTTTGGTTTTTGGGCCACATCCGGCGTTGCTCAGGGATTACTCCTGGCTGTCTGCTCAGAAATAGCTCCTGGTAGGCACGGGGACCATATGGGACACCGGGATTCGAACCAAACACCTTTGGTCCTGGATCGGCTGCTTGCAAGGCAAACACTGCTGTGCTATCTCTCCGGGCCAGGCCATTTGCATTTCTTATTTTACAAAGTGTTCATTTCTTCTCCCCATTTTTTGATGGGGGGGGGGAGTTGAACTCTAATTTAAATAGTTAAGGGCCGTGGGACCCCTTGCAGCTTATTTGTAAGGTGAGAAAAGCAGGCCCTGCAGAATGTGGGGGCCCAGAGAGGCACCAGGAGCCTCTCAGCCTCCCTGCAGTCAGGTTATCAGTCTGATTTGGGCCAAAGCCCCAGAAGAGGGGACACTGGTGGACCTGTGGGCAGGCACATAGGATGGATGCTTTGCTTTGGGGCTTTAACATTGGCCACACAGCCTGGAAGTCACTAAGTTTTGCACACAAAAAAGCATCGAATACTTGGTGACGGGGTGCTCTGTGCGGGTTCAGAGCCAGGCCTTGAAGCTGCTTCCCCAGCCCCTCTGGCCTCGGTGAGGGGTGGCAGGTTCAGGCCCGACGCTGACCTGACCGCCTCTGCCTCTTCTTTCCCCAGTGGAGGGCCCTGAAGACCAGGAGACGGCTGAGATCACCGACTTCCAGCGGGTGCGTTTCTGCAAGGTGGTTGCGGCTGCCTCAGCCCCGGGGGCCGCCCGCTGACTCTGCCCGCAGATTCTGGCTCCGCACTAACCGGGGCACGCTCCTCTATCTGCTTCAGCAACTACAGCCAGGCGCGGGGTCACAGCGCAGGGGTTGGCCGGGCCTGGCGCTGTAATCTCGCCTCTCTGCTGCGGGGCTGCTGCGGGTGCTGAGTCTTCCAGACTTCCCTGCCGGCGGCAGCCACAGAGCTGGGGGGGCTCCCCCGGCCCCCCCCCCCCGGCGACCTATGTGGATTAAATGCTGTGCTTCTGCGAACTTTCCTGCTGCAGTGCTTGGCTGGTGGGCAGGATGGGCGGGGGCCTCCTCCGGTGCAGTCCTGATTCCTCTTCCCCCGCTTCCCGCAGGCCACCCCGAATTCTTGAAGACGCGGCCGGCAGGGGACTGAAGCCTCCCCGCCTGCACGGGGAGGGGGCGGCCGGCGGGGGTTAGTCGGAACCCAGTCCGAGCTTTCTCTCGCCACCCCAGACTGGCAGGGGAAGTGAGGGTGCAGGGGAGGGCGCGACGGTGCGGTGGTGGAGGTGGTGGTGGAGGCCCGAGTCTAGACTCCGAGGTCCCGCGAGGGGCGCGGCCAGTCTTAGGGCGGAGCTAGGGTGGGCGGGGCCTCAGGTCGTGGGGGCCGCTGCTAGCCCCCAGCTCTGGCGAGGCGTCCAGCAAACGGTGCTGCGTCCCCAGGGGACCACGGTGGGGCGGGGGCAAGATCTTGAGTGGGCGGGGCTATACATGCAAATGAGACGATCCCACCTAAGGCACCTTGAGTGGGTGGGGCCGTATGAGGCTGTGTATGCAGATGAGACTAAGGTCTCCTCAGCCACCTTGAGTGGGTGAGGCTGTATGCTGATGAGGCTGTAGGTGCAGATACTATCCTCCCAGGCATCTTGAGTGGGCGTGGCTCCACGTGCAGATGAGACGCCCCCAGACACCTCCAGGGGCGGGGCTCTATATGCAGATGAATCTAAAGTCCCCAGGCACCTCGAGTGGGCGGGGCTATATGCAGATGAGACTACGGGGATGAGCCTAGGGAAAGCGTCGGGCCCGTGAGGCCCCTTGGGTGTCGTGCTAGGTGGGCAGGTGTCCGCTGCCTGGGCTGGGGGTGGGCCGCTTGGGGTGTGGGCGTGGCCAGAGCCGGAGTGGGCGGGGCCTGAGCCGCCGCTCGCCGTGGGTCGGCGGCTGCAGCGAGGGTGGGGAGTGGGAGCGGGACCCGCCCACTGGGGCGTGGCCTAGGACGGGGCGTGGCCTGCGGGCCTGAGCGCGGGACCGAGCTCGCGCGGCCGCGGGGATGCGGGGCACGAGCTGCGTGGGCGGCGGCGGGGAGAGCCCCGGGAGCGCGGGGCTGAGCGAGGGCCCGCGCGGCCGCTGGCTGCGCCTGGCCCCGGTGTGCGCCTACTTCCTCTGCGTCTCGCTGGCCGCCGTGCTGCTCGCCGTCTACTACGGCCTCATCTGGGTGCCCACCAGGCCCCCCGCGGGCCCCGCCGGCCCGGCGCCCAGCGCGCCCTCCGCTCCCTGCGCCGCCCGGCCCGGCCCGCCGCCCGCCGACGCCGACGCCGACGCCGCGGGCTCCTGCGATCTGGGCGCCCCGGCCCCCCGGCGGGCTGGCGCCACCCCAGCCCGAGCTGCCGCGCAGCCGCCGCCGCCTGACAGCCGGGGAGCCGCCGGAGGCCGCGGCGGGATGAGGACGCGCGCGCCCCGCCTCGCCCCCCGGAGCTGATCGGTCGGCCGATCGCGGGGCCGGGCTCCCGCTTCGTGGCGTCGCTGAGCGTCCCCGGCTGGAGCCGGCTCCATGGAGCCCAGGAGGCCGAGAGGGGCTTGGCCGGGGCCTCGCCCGCCGCAGCCTCTCCGCCCGCCCGCCCGCCCGCCCTCCCTCTGGACGCCCCGCACCCTGATCTCCGCCTCCTGAGCCCGGAGCCCGCCGCCCGCCTGCCCGCGCCTCCGAGCATCGGCCCCACTGCAATAAACGCCAGCCCCAACTGCCTCGTGCTGTCGTGTTGTTATTGCTGTCGTGGTGGTGGTGGTTGTTATCTTGTTATCTGCAGTGGGGACTGGGGGGGTGACCCAAATGGGGGCCAAAGGCCTCGCCAGCGTCTGGTCTGGGTCTCCCGGGGGGCCCTTGGAGGTCGGGGTTTGGAGTGGGGAGGAGAAAGCAGTGTGTGTCATCCTCCTCGGGTAGTTGAAGGTCAGCCGGGGTAAAGGACTTCAGTTTACTGATTTGGGGGAACCGAGGGAGCTCCCCCCACTCCCAGGGAGAGAGAAAGTCTTGCCTTGGGGTTCTGCGGGAGGCTGGAGGAGGGGTGCGGTTCCTCCAGCAATAACTCAGAGCTGCTGGGTCAGATCACAGTGGGCTCTGCTACAATGAGGGGGGCCTGATGCCACCTTCAGCTGGGAGCCAGAGAGGAGAGAGGCCCGGGAGGTCCCGATGGGAGTTCCTCTGCTCCATGGAACCCAAGTTTTCACAGCACTGGGCTCTCCGGACCCTTTTCTGCTGGTAAATTGAGGCAGAGACTCAAGTGTGGACCCTATGGGGAGAGTCCACTTTCCCACTCGCAGGAAAGGCCCGACCCTGGTCTTCTTGTTCGGTGTTCTCTCTGGAACTGGAAGCTTCCAGAAGCACCAGCTCAAACTCCTCCCAGCTGGGTCATCTGCGGATCTGGACCAGGATGGGACGGTCAGTCCCTGCGTTTACCTCTTGTTGTGTGACTTTGGGATATTTCTGGCTCGGAGTCAGTGCCAACGACCATATGTGGTGCCAGGGCTGGAGTCCAGCTCAGCTGGGTGCAAAGCAAGAGCCTCCTACTTGTACTCTCTGGATCCTTTCTCTCCTCTTCCCTCATTTGTTTTTGGAGCCATATCCAGTGGTGCTCAGGGATTACTCATATATGGTGCTGGGAATCTAAATAGGTCATCTGGATGCAAAGCAAGAGCCTTATTCATTCTCTCTCTCTCTCTCTCTCACACACACACACACACACACACACACACACACACACACACACACACACACACACACTCTGTCTCTTGTTTTGGGGTCACACTCAGTGGCGCTCAGTGGTTATTCCTGGCTCTGTGCTCAGAAATCGCTCCTGAAAGGCTCAGAGAACCATATGGGTTGCTGGAATTCAAACCACTGTCTGTCCTGGATACTACTGTGCTATCTCTCCAGCCCCTCGTGCCCATCTCTTGATATTTGTTTAGACTCTTACTCTTGTCTCTGAAGTTTCTCAGTATTGTCTCTCTGATTCTATCCCTCCCTATTTCTGATTCTAGCATCTTTAGTTTTTTTTTTTTTTGGGGGGGGGATCACACCCAGCAGCGCTCAGGGGTCACTCCTGACTCTACGCTTAGATATTGCTCCTGGCAGGCTCGGGGGACCATATGGGATGCCGGGATTCGAACCACCGTCCTTCTGCATGCAAGGCAAATGCCCTACCTCCATACTATCTCTCCAGCTCCTGATTCTAGCATCTTTAGAGCCCTCTGAAAAAGAACTTTCTAGTTCCTCAGGGACCCTATGTGCTGCTGGGGATTGAATCTTGCCTTGTGTTGTGTTGTTATTGCTGTCGTGGTGGTGGTGGTGGTTGTTATCTGCAGTGGGGACTGGGGGGGTGACCCAAATGGGGGCCAAAGGCCTCGTCAGCATCTGGTCTGGGTCTCCCGGGGGGCCCTTGGAGATCGGGGTTTGGGGTGGGGAGGAGAAAGAGTGTGTGTCATCCTCGGGTAGTTGAAGGTCAGCCGGGGTAAAGGACTTCAGTTTACTGATTTGGGGGAATCGAGGGAGCTCGGTTTTTCTTTGGGGGTGGGCACACCCTGTGATGCTCAGGGGTTCCTCCTGGCTATGCGCTCAGAAATCGCTCCTGGCTTGAACCACGGTTCGTCCGAGGCTAGCACGGATAAGGCAGACGCCTTACTTCTAGTGCCACCGCTCCGGCCCCCAAGGCAAAGTTTTTTTTTTTTTTGTGTCACACCCAGCGATTCTCAGGGGTTACTTTTGGCTTTGAGCTCAGGAATTATTCCTGGAGGTACTTGGAAGACAATATGGGATGCTGAGGACCGAACCCAGGTCCTCTGTGTGCAAGGCAAGTGCCCTATCTGCTATGCTATTGCTTCTATCTCTTTTTCCTTCTCCTTTGGTTGCTGGGTTTTTCTTTTGTTTTGAGCCACACCAGAAATGTTCAGGCCTCTCTGTATTCAGGTGCTTAGGGAACCAGAATATGGGATGCCTAGGATCAAACCCAGGTCAGCCGCGTGCAAGACAAGGTCTCTCCAACACCTATTCTCATTATTTTATTTCACCAACATTTATTGAGCATTTACTGTTTCAGTGGGAGCCGAGTGGGGTTGCTGGGTGAGCTGCTCATCTGGACCTTTAGACCTTTAGGTGGAATGAACTGTATAGGGGGCTCTCGTGAGAGGTGTTAGCCGGGGAGGGTGGCATGCCTAGGGGAAAGATGATGGTGTCTGATCTGGACTAAAATGGTGGCGATGGCAGGAGAGATGTTAGTTGGCTCAAGGTGTGTGTGTGTGTGTGTGTGTGTGTGTGTGTGTGTTAGTGGGTCCTTGAGCAACGGCTGGTTGTCCACCAGATCCTAGGTCGAATGACTGTGTCACCCAAGGAGAGGGTCTATGCTTTGCACAATATGATCCAGAGCAGAGTCTTAGCATGGGTACTAGGAGTCCTAGCATGGGCACCGCAGGGCTCCAGTAGATCCTTCTGACTGTGCACAGGACTGGCCTCACTCATTCACAGGGCCCATCAGTGTAGTCCACATCCCTTGCCTTGGATGCAGGATGCTAGGCCAAAGGTTCTTCAATCTGATTGGCTTAGTTTGGATCACATGACATGCCCTGCTGATTGGTTACAGCTTAGATACCTGACCCATTTTCCAAGTGAAGGCTTTTTATTTCTTTGTAAAATTTATTATTATTATTGTTGTTGTTGTTATTGTTGTTGTTGTTGTTTTTGGACCATACCTGGAGGTGCTCAGGGTTTGGTGCTTTGGTGCTCAGAAATCACTTCTGGCAGGTTCAGGGGACCAGATGAGATGCTGGGGATCGAACAGAGTCTGTCCCTGGGTCAGCCGCATCCAAGGCAAATGCCCTACTGCTTTGCTATCACTCAGGCCCCCCTTTTATTCTTTCTTTTATTTTTTTTGGGGGGGGGGAGAACCCAGGAGTGCTTAGGGGCTACTTCTGGGTCTCTAATCGAGGTTTCCTCTTGGCAGGCATGATGCAGGGGATGGAACCAGGCCAAGTACACTTGATCTCCATTGGCTCAGAAGCATTTTTTTTTTTGGGGGGGGGACACACCCAGTGATGCTCAGGGGTTACTCCTGGAGGGCTTGGGGAAGCCATATGGGACCCCAGGAGGTGTCGAATCCAGGTCAGCAGCGTTACAAGCAAATGCCCTCCCTGCTTTAGATCTATCAGATCTAAATCATCAGATCCATCAGATTTTCCTTTCCCCAAAAGACAAACTTAGTCTGAACCTTGAACCTTTCCAACTGCGACCCCCTGGTCTGCCCACAGAGGGCGCCAAAGAGTCGCGGGGGTCGAGAATCTGGTCCTCCTGGGTAGCCCCGCCCCCAAATGGGAAGCGTCCAATCAGCGCGGGGCTATCTGTACATCCCAGCATCCCTCTAGATGCCCAGACCTGCTCAAAGGTTCCCATGGGCCTTGTCTGGCACCAAATTCCAAAAGGCTCTGACAACCCCAAATCTTTTTGGTTGATAAATGAGAGGGAGGTAACCTGGCTGGGTCTCTAGTGCTGGCAATTCCGTTCACGTTCACTCTGTGGGTACGAATTTTGGGTGTGAGTTTGGAAACAAGGCTGGGTGAGGCCCTAGGGACCTGTTTCCCTGTTACCTAATATTTGCCCTGCGCCCAAAATTAACTTTACCTTTCTAAAATTAGTCTAGCAGTTCTGGACTTGGAAATGGGTCGGTCTCCCCGGACTTCAGGGCTAATTGGGTGCCACCACACCTACATTCAGCTCAATTAGTTGTTCAGATCTTATTTAATATAAGGCTTTGGGAATAAATCCATATTATTATTTATGACAGCAGTTTTTCTCTTTATTTTTTTGGGGGGGGATTGGGACACACCAGCAGGGATCAGGGAGTTCTCCTGGTTCTGGGCTCTAGGATCACTCGTGGAAGGGGGATCGTGGGCCCTATTTGGTGCCAGGGATTAAACCCAGTGGGCTACATGGAAAGCAACTGTTTTAGCTTCTAGATCTAGACTATCTCTCTGGCCCCATAACAGTATCTTTTTGTTTTGTTTTGTTTTGGGGCCATATCACATTGCTCAGGGGTTGTTCCTGGCTCTGCACTCAGAAATCACTCCTGGAAATGCTCAGGGGACCATATGGGACACCATATCACCTGTGGTGATATCACTCTGGGCCCCATGACAGTACCTTAAAAATAGGAATGAAGGAGCTGGAGTGATAGCACTGTGGGAAGGGCATGTGCCTTGCACACTGTCAACCTGGGTTCATCCCCTGGCACTGCAGAAACTGCGTATCTATTTTTGTTTTGTTTTGTTTTGCTTTTTTTTGGGTCACATCCAGCAGTGCTCAGGGGTTACTCCTGGATCTACTCTCAGAAATCAGTCCTGGCAGGCTCAGGGGACCATATGGGATGCCGGAATTCGAACAACCATCCTTTTGCATGCAAGGCAAACAACCTACCTCCATGCTATCTCTCGGGCTCCCTGCGTATCTATCTTCAACAGAACTCTCAGATGTCACAATGCCTAACACTTTCTTATTTCCATCAAAATTAGCAGTGAAATCAGATTTGTTTCCTATAACTACCTAAAATTTTTGTGAATTTCCCTATTTTAAAAATTTATCAAATTTTTCTACTTGCGGGCCATAGCCAACTGTTCTCTGGGCTTACTCCTGGCTCTATATTCTTTTTTTTTTTTTTTTTTTTTGTTTTTGTTTTTGGGCCACACCCGGTGACGCTCAGGGGTTACTCCTGGTTATGCGCTCAGAAGTCGCTCCTGGCTTGGGGGACCATATGGGATGCCAGGGGATCGAATCGCGGTCCGTCCAAGGCTAGCGCAGGCAAGGCAGGCACCTTACCTCTAGCGCCACCGCCCTGCCCCTTGGCTCTATATTCAGGGGTCACTTCTGTCATGTTGGGGATATGTTTGGGATGCTGGTGACTGAACCCATGGTGACTGCCTGCAAGGAAATGCCCTCTCTACTGTACTAAGGCTCCAGCCCCAAGCTTTTTTTTTTTTTTTTTGTCACACCCGGCAACGCTCAGGGGTTACTCCTGGCTCTACACTCAGAAACCACTCCTGGCAGGCTCGGGGGGTTATATGGGATGCCGGGATTTCAACCATTGTCCTTCTGAATGCAAGGCAAATGCTCTACCTCCATACTATCTCTTTGGCCTCCTAGTTTTTCTAATTTTGTGATGTCTTACAGTTCACATTTATTAATCAATTATTTGATTTAGGTTTCTAGATCATACCTGGCAGTGCTCAGTCTACTCCTGGCTCTGTGCTCACGGATCACCCATGGCGGTGCTGGGGGATCATATGGAGTTAGAGTGGGGGTTTGGAGGAAATCAAACCCTCCTGGACTCTTTGGAATTCCGAGCTTCACTGCTGTGGCTGCCCAGGGCCCTTGAAGAAGAGAGAGAAGAGAGACAGTTTCAAACAGGGTGTGTGTGAATCTGGCCTGACCTAGGGTCTCAGTCAAGATAAGGGGGGCAGGGATTTTCATCCTTCTCCAGGAAGAAGCTGGGGAATTCTTGGGCACAGGGACAGTCCTCAGGCAAAGTGTAGGGCAAGATGTTGGGGCTGAGGGCCTTGGCTCACAGGTGATCAAATTAAAACATACATTCACCTACTTTATCTTTTTTTGGGGGGTGGGAATCCCATGCTAAGAGGCACTAAAAGATCAGTTCTGGCTGTACGCTGAGTAATGGCTCCTGGTAGGATTCGGAGACCCTGGGGTTCAAACCTGAGTTAGCCATCTATCTGTAAGGCAGACACCCTCCCTGCTGACCTCCACTCATTTTTTTTTGTTTTGTTTTGTTTTTGGGCCACACTTGGCGGTGCTCAGGGGTTACTCCTGGCTGTCTGCTCAGAAATAGCTCCTGGCAGGCACGGGGGACCATATGGGACACCGGGATTCGAACCAACCACCTTTGGTCCTGGATTGGCTGCTTGCAAGGCAAATGCCGCTGTGCTATCTCTCCGGGCCCCCTCCACTCATTTTAACTCTTTCCATTGCAATTTTTCCTGCTTCTAGAAAATGGAGATAAGGCCAGGTGCAAGGCAGACACCCTCCTGCCTTCTCTCACCACTTTAACTTTCTCCCTTGAAATTTCTCTTGCTTCTAGAAAAATGGAGACAAGAGCCACTTGGCTCTCCACCTGTCTCTCCAAATGTGTCTGTCTTTCTGTATGTCTCTTTCTCTGCTCATTGTTCCCATCTACAGGTACTGAGTCACATTTCTGCCCCACATGCTTGCTGTGGGGCCCTCATAGTTGGAGAAATATTGGGGGGCTTGTCAGCGACGGTACCATGATGGTGCGGATCTCTGTGTTGGAATCCCCAATCTGTGTGACATCCCAGTGACTTGAGGTTTTCTGCAGACCTAACCCACACCTGGGTGTTCAGGGTCCAGGGTACTAAGCAGCCCCCTGCTCAGGCACACATGTGGATGCTCTCTGCCCACTTGTCACCCCCAACCTCCGATTCCCACACTGGGTCACCTGGTTCACTGCAGCATCACGAAGGGATGCTGAGACCCGTCTCATTAAAAACATTTTCTGGTTCAGGGTGCTGGAGGGTCACACCTTGTGGTGCTCAGTGGCCCCTTTAGTATTGGGCTAAACCCAGGACCCAGCGATCTGAAGACCCCTTTGTGTTTTGTGTGTTTATTTGTGTGTTTTGTTTTGGGGGCCACACTCGGTGATGCTCAGAGGTTACTCCTGGCTTTGCACTCAGGAATCACCCTTAGTGGGGCTCCGTGGTGGTGGTCAGGGACCCTATGGAATTCTTGGGGGGTCGAACCCAGGTTGACCACATGCAAGGCAAGCACCTTCCTCTCCATACTATCTCCCCGGGGACCCAACTGGGATGCCTGGAATCAAACCCACATCAGTCATATACAGAGCAAGCACCCTCCCTACAGCAGTAATCCTTTGGCTCTTAGTCCTGGGGACTTTATACGCTTCCTTGCATGACCCAAGACCCAGCCTGCTCTGCTGTCTGCACGAGATCCCTCGTTCTCTGGGGCATCTCCAAAGCCCTGGGATTCCCCTCCCCAGCTCTGACCCTCATCCTCCTACTCCCCTACCTCTCTCATGCCACAAGGACTACATGAACATCAGTGAGACAGACTACTGTTTTCCAACGTTTTTGTGCAAAGGCACACTTTTTTCATTAAAAAAAAAATATCACGAGGCACACCACCATTAAAAAATGTTAAAAAAGGGCCGGAGAGATAGCATGGAGGTAGGGCATTTGCCTTGCATGCAGAACGGTGGTTTAAATTCTGGCATCCCATGTGGTTCCCTGAGCCTACCAGGAGCGATTTCTGAGTAGAGCGAGGAGTAACCCCTGAGGACTGTCAAGTGTGACCCAAAAACAAACAAACAAAAGTTAAAAAAATTTAACTTTATTTTATTATTATTTTTTCTTTCCTTCAAACAGAGCCATATAACTTGAACTATCTTGTTTTGCCCCACAAATGGAGGGAGAAATAATGGATGGTACCAAGACCGAACAGTTGTATGAACATTAAGTAGAAATAAAAAAAAATGATCAGACTTAAACACCAAATCCAAAGCCAATGAGAACAGAATCGATACCCAGTCTGCAACATGCTAGACACAGAGGGGGCCACTTATACTACCAGCCCAGGGTGGGGGGTAAAGGTGGGGGATATGGGATGCATTCTGGGAACAGGGATGGAGGGAGGACAACATTGGTGGTGGGAATGCCCCTGATTCAATGTTGCTATGTGCCTAAAATATTACTGTGAAAGATTTGTAATCCACTTTTTTCAAAATAAAAATAAATCACTAATAAAGAACATTTGTCAATAGAAAAAAATTTAACTCTGTGCCGATATTGACTATAAATAAAGTAATTCTCTTGACTAGGAAGCAAATAAACACAAAGAAATTATTTTATATTTATTTTATTATGAGATAATCTAATGATTGGTCTATTTGTGAGCTGAAGCCACATGTTACGGATAAATTTTGAATTTTTCCCACGGCACACAAGATACTATCTCACGGCACACAGTGGTTGAAACACACTGAGATAGACTACAGTCATTATGACAACATGACTTGAGATGAGCTGGGGAAAGACAGTCCCCAGGCCCAACAAGTGGTGGCCGTGGTCATCTACATGGTCATCTTCGTGGTGGGTGTGCTGGGCAACCTGCTGGTACTGTGGGTGACAGTCTCAGTGGCCCAGCGAATCATCAATGCCATCTGGTTCCTCAACCTGGCTGTGTCCGACTTCCTTTCTTGCCTGGCGCTTCCAATTCACATCGCAACTGTCATGCATTCCACCTGGCCTTTAAGTACAAAGATCTGTCCAATTCTGCACTCAATTTTCCACTTCAACCTCTACGCCAGCGACCTGTTCCTTGCCACCATCAGCGCCGACCGCCTCCTCATAGTCCTTCAACTATCTGGTGCCAGAAGTGCCGCGTGGCCCGACTAGCCAATGGCGTGGTCTAGATGCTGGCTCTGGTGCTTATCATCCTGTCCTTCGTGTTTAAAAGAGACTCCGAGGATTCTGTTTCTAAGAGGGTATCATGCTTTATGGTCTTTGTGAGTGAGAGTGTAAGACTTGCTGTCATGCAATTTGCCCTGAGTTTCCTGGTCCCTCTGGGCATGATGAGTGTCTGCTAAACTTGCCTCTTGCTTCAGAACTGGCGCTGGCCAGCCACACGCTTCACCAAGACTCTCAAGATGGTGGTGGCCATGGTGACCAGCTTCTTCATCTTCTGGCTGTCCTATCAGATTTCCCTCATGATTTTTGTCTTGCTCCCCAGACCCTTCCCTGGCTGGAAGCTCTTATCATTCCTGACTATGGTATGGGTGGCCCTGGCTTCCGTCCACTGCTGTATCAACCCCATTATCTATGTGGGTACTGCCCTGGGCCTCCACATTCAGATCTTCAATTTCCGGGCTGGCCAGCTGCGTCAGTCAATTGCTGACTGACGACTAGGACAAGGAGCGCAAGTCCCACCCTCTTTCCATGGCGGATTCTGAGGTCCCTAAGAACCAGATCCAGGTTTGAGGGTTCCATATCCTACTGGTCTGTGCCCTGGTTGGTGCTCTGCTCAGGACACTCTGATCTGTGGTTTCTGCTGCACTGGCTGATCAGCTCCTGCTCTTCCTTTTTCTTCATCTTCTTTTCTCCTCCTCCACCACCTCCTGGGGGTGCATACCTGGTTAGCTTCACTGCATATTAGCACTGACTTGTGCTCAAGGGGTCAGTCCTGGATTGGAGATGACAGGAGATATCAGTTGCATGCAAGGCAAGTACCTTACCTGCTGTGCTATCTCTTGGATCCTGGACTGTTCTTTGTTTTATTTTATATTTTTTTGTTTTTTTGTTTATGGGCCACAACCCGGTGGCACTCAGGTCTTACTCCTGGATCTGTGCTCAGAAATCTCCTCAGGGAGACAGAGAGATAGTAGATGCGATAGGGGTTTGCTTTGCACGCAGCCTATCCAGGATGGACAGTGGTCTTAATACCAGCATCCCATAGGGTCCCCCGAGATCTGCCAGGAGCGATTTCTGAGCTCAGAGCCAGTTGTAACTCCTGAGTGTCACTGGGTGTGGCCCAAATAAAAAAAAAAGTACACCCTCAGGGCACATTTTAATAAAGGGACTTTTTTTTTTTTTGCTTAGGGGACCCTATTGGAAACTGCAAGGATTGATCCCAGGTCAGCCATAGCCAAGGCAAAAGCCTTCCCTGCTGTGCAGTTGCTTGGGCCCCAATAGGGATTTTGGTAAATGACTTCACACAACCTTTCTCTGTTGGGAAGTGTTTATTATTGTTATCATTATTATTAGGCTCCAGTGTTTTGACTTGGGGCTACATGGGTGCTGGTTGGGGATCAGTGGTGCTGAGTTGAACCCAGGGCTCCATGTGCAAAGCCTGTACTCCCGGACTCTGAGCATCTCCCCATACTGCCTGTCATGCCCATGTCCTTCTGTCCCCTGGAGGAGTTTGTCTGTCTGTTCTTCTGTGCAGTTGCTGCGGATACCCTGTATCTATCTATCTATCTATCTATCTATCTATCTATCTATCTATCTATCTATCTATCTATCTATCTATCTATCTACCTATCATCTATCTATCTATCTATCTATCTATCTATCTATCTATCTATCTATCTATCTATCATCTATCTATCTATCTATCATCTATCTATCTATCTATCTATCTATCTAGATTTTTTTTTGATTTTTGGGTCACTTCAGCAGTGTTCAAGGGTTACTCCTGGCTCTATGCTCAGAAATCGCTCCTAGCTGTCTCGGGGGACCATATCGGATGCCGGGATTGGAACCACCGTACTTCTGCATGCAAGGCAAATGCCCTACCTCCATGCTATCTCTCCGGTCCACCAAATATCTATCTTAAACAGAACTCTCAGATGTCACAATGCCCGACACTTCCTTATTTCCATCGAGATTAGCAGTGGAATCAGATTTGTTTCCAGTAACTACCTAGAATTTCTGTGAATTTTCCTATTTTAAAATGTTATCAAATTTTTCCATTTGCGGGTTACAGCCAACTGTTCTCCAGGCTTACTCCTGACTCTGTCATGTTGTGGGGAACGTTTGGGATGCTGGTGAGTGAGCCCAGGGTGACTGCCTGCAAGCAAATGCCCTCCCTATTGTACTAAACTCCAGCCCCAAGTTTTTCTTTTTTTGTTTTAGTTTTTGGGTCACACCCAGCAGCGCTCAGGGGTTATTCTGGCTCTATGCTCTGGAACCAGTCCTGGCAGGCTCGGGGGACCATATGGGATGCCCAGATTCCAACCACTGTCCATCTGAATGCAAGGCAAATGCCCTACCTCTATGCTATCTCTCTGGCCCCAAGCTTTTCTAATTTTGTGATGTTTTACAGTTCACATTAATTAATTAATTAAGTTATCTAGGTCACACCTGGCAGTGCTCAGGGCCTACTCTTGGCTCTGTGCTCATGGATCACTCCTGCCATCCTGGGGGATTATATGGGATCAGAGTGGGGGCTTGGAGGAAATTGAACCCTCCTAGACCTTTTGGAATCCTGAGCTTCACTGCTGTGGCAGCCCAAGACCCTTGAAGGAGAGAGAGAAGAGAAACAGTTTCAAACGGGGTGTGTGGGAATCTGGCCTGACCGAGGGTTCCAGCCAAGATAAGGGGCCGGAATTTCAGCCTCCTCTAGGAAGGTGGTGTGGGGGATTAAAGAACTCCCAGGGGGCCCGGAGAGATAGCACAGCGGCGTTTGCCTCGAAAGCAGCTGATCCAGGACCAAAGGTGGTTGGTTCATACCCCGGTGTCCCATATCGTCCCCCGTGCCTGCCAGGAGCTATTTCTGAGCAGACAGCCAGGAGTAAGCCCTGAGCATAGCCGGGTGTGGCCCAAAAACCAAAAAAAAAAAGAACTCCCAGAAGGGACCTGTGAGCACCAATGAGGGTGTCCAGCAGAAAGAATGTCATTTCCTCCTGGCCACTTGTTTCCTTTTGTGGGGCTCTAAAAACTGCAGCCCTCAGGCCAAGGGATCCCCAGAGATAGCACCCAGGAGACTTGAGACAGGACTGCGGAAAATGGTGAGTCCAGGGATGCATTTGTGGGTGGCCCTGATGGACCCTTCTCCTCTCTGTGTCTCTGTCTCTTTCTCTCTGTCCTTCTTTCTCTCTCACACACTCTCTGTCTGTATCTCTCTCTCTCCACACCAGCTGTGCTCTGGGCTGACTCCTGTCTCAGCTCTTAGGGATCCTGGTGGGGTTCAGGGAATCTATGGGATGCTGAGGATTGAACCCAGGTCAGCGACATGCAAAGCCAGTGCCTTCCCTGTTGTGCTATGTCTTGGGCTCTGTTCTCTCATTCTGGGCCCCTTTTTTCATCTCTCCTCCTCCCCCTACTTAAATTCTTTCCTTCCTCTTTTCCCTGCCTGAAGTTATTAATCTCCAGCTCTGCACTGCTCAACTGCCCTCAGACCTTTTGTGGGGCTTTGAGATCTCCCCAGAGCCTACCTTCCTTCCTCAATCAGAAAGTCGGAGTGCTCCCTTGGGGTTGGTGGGGGGTCCAGAGCCATGGAAGTGGCAGGTGACACTGGGATCCCTGGAAAAATCCCCTGGCAGGCTCGGGGATCCTCTGGAATGCCAGGGAACAAACCCCAGTTGGCAGCATGCAAGACAATTGTATACTATTTCCCTCCACAGGCTGGAATGAGCCTCTGGGTGTGTCCAGCCAGGTCCTGGCCAGCTGCATTTGTGATCATTTGAAGATTTCTTTGGAGATTCACACAGCAAAGCTTTGTCAGACAGCTGTCCTGGGGACCCTTCCTAGAAACCTCAGAGCATTTCCCCTGGTTTGATTCTGGGGGGTCAATTCAGCCTGGGCAAAAGTGCTAAGGGAGCCCATGGCAGAAAGCACTGGGGCAGCTGTGATTAGAGTGAAAGATGCTGAGACTTTTCCATAACTGCTGTGACGTCTCCCCCCAGTGCCGTCACCAGACAGAGGATGGGGACAGTGGAAGCATCAATGGTCCTGGCAGAAGCAAGACAGTCTGAGCCTTTCTGCTGTGCTGGACATGAACCATTTTGTGACTGGAGCTGGAGAATTCTTGGGGACAGGGACAGTTCACAGGCAAAGTAGGGCAAGATGTTGGGGCTGGGGGCCTTGGCTCAGAGTTAATCAAAGGAAAACATTCACCTACTTTGTCTTTTTTTGGGAGGGTCCCATGCCAAATGGCGCTAAATGAACATCACTTTGTGAACATCTACGCTGAGTAATCACTCCTGGTAGGGTTTGGGGACCCTATGAGATGCTGGGGTTCAAACCTGGGTCAGCCTTCTATCTGCAAGGCAGACACCCTCCTTGCTGTCCTCCTCTCATTTTAAGTTTTTCCCTTGAAATTTCTCTTGCTTCTAGAAAGACCCTATGTGTTTTGTGTGTTTATTTGTGTGCTTTGGTTTGGAGTCACACTTGGTGATGCTCAGCAGTTGCTCCTGGTTTGGTACTCAGGAATCACCCTTAGTGGGGCTCGGTGGTGGTGGTCAGGTACCCTATGAAATTCCTGGGGAATCAAACCCAGGTTGACCATGTGCAAGGCAAGCGTATTCCTATCTCTCCAGGTACCCCCCTCCATTTTTTGGATTCCACAGCTGATTGTCTTCCTTTTATCCTCCCACAGAAAACCTTCCTTCCTCCCTCCCTCCCCTCCCTCCTTTCCTCTCCCTCCCTCCCTCCCTTCCCTCCCTCCCCACTCCCTCCCTCCCTTCCTCTCCCTCCCTCCCCCTCCCTCCCTCCCTTCCTCTCCCTCCCTCCCCCTCCCTCCCCTCCCTCCCTCCCTCCCCTCCCTCCCCACTCCTTCCCTCCCTTCCTCTCCCTCCTTCCCCCTCCCTCCCCTCCCTCCCTTCCCCTCCCTCCCTTCCCTTCCCTTCCCTTCCTTCCCTTCCCCTCCTTCCCTTTCCTTTTCCCTCCTTCCCTTTCCTTTTCCCTCCTTCCTCTTCCTTTTCCCGCCTTCCTCTTCCTCTTCCCTCCTTCCTCTTCCTTTTCCCTCCTTCCTCTTCCTTTTCCCGCCTTCCTCTTCCTCTTCCCTCCTTCCTCTTCCTTTTCCCTCCTTCCTCTTCCTTTTCCCTCCTTCCTCTTCCTTTTCCCTCCTTCCTCTTCCTTTTCCCTCCTTCCTCTTCCTTTTCCCTCCTTCCTTCCTTCCTTCCTTCTTTCCTTCCTTCCTCTTCCTTCCTTCTTTCCTTCCTCCCTCTTCCTTCCTTCTTTCCTTCCTCTTCCTTCCTTCTTTCCTTCCTCTTCCTTCCTTCTTCTTCTTCTTCTTCTTCTTCTTCCTTCCTTCCTTCCTTCCTTCCTTCCTTCCTTCCTTCCTTCCTTCCTTCCTTCCTTCCTTCCTTCCTTCCTTCCTCTTCCTTCCTTCCTTCCTTCCTCTTCCTTCCTTCCTTCCTCTTCCTTCCTTCCTCTTCCTTCCTTCCTCTTCCTTCCTTCCTTCCTCTTCCTTCCTTCCTTCCTCTTCCTTCCTTCCTTCCTCTTCCTTCCTTCCTTCTTTCCTTCCCCTTCCTTCCTTCCTTCCTTCCTTCCTTCCTTCCTTCCTTCCTTCCTTCCTTCCTTCCTTCCTTCCTTCCTTCCTTCCTTCCTTCCTTCCTTCCTTCCTTCCTTCCTTCTTTCTTTCTGTTTTTTTTTTTTTTTTTTTTTTTTTTTTGGTTTTTGGGTCACACCCGGTACGCTCAGGGGTTACTCCTGGCTATGCGCTCAGAAGTCGCTCCTGGCTTGGGGGACCATATGGGACACCAGGGATCGAACCGCGGTCCATCCAAGGCTAGCGCAGGCAAGGCAGGCACCTTACCTCTAGCGCCACCGCCCGGCCCCATCTTTCTTTCTTTCTTTGCCTCATTCATGTTCTACATCCCGGGATTATTTCTGTTGTAGCTCAAGAAACCCACTGGGTTGCCTGGAATCAAACACACATCACCCACATACAAAGCAAGAGTCTTCTCTGAATTGCTAACTCTCTAGCCCTTAGTTTTGGTGACCAACCTCTTCTTTGCATGGCTGCATACTTCAGCTAGCTCTGCTGTCCGCACCCTCATTCTCTGGGGTATTTACAAAGTCTGGGGCTTCCCCTCCCCAGCTCTGACCCTCATCTTCCTTCTCCCCTGTCTCTCTCTTGGCCCCCAGGACTTCATGAACTTCAGCAAAATGAATGACAGTTCCTATGACAACAGAAGTTCGGGGCCCCCGCCTAGTTTCCAGGCCTATGACGTGGTGGCCGTGGTCATCTACATAGTGGTCTTTGTGGTGGGCGTCCCGGGCAACGCGCTGGTACTGTGGGTGACAGTGTCGGAAGCCCGGAGGTCTGTTAACGCCATCTGGTTCCTCAACCTGGCTGTGGCCGACCTCCTCTCCTGCCTGGCGCTGCCCATCCACATCATGACCATCCTCATGCACGGCAACTGGCTTTTAGGCGACACAGCCTGTTCCGTCCTGACCGCAGTCTTCTACATCAACCTCTACGCCAGCGTCCTGCTCCTCGCCACCATCAGCGCCGACCGCTTCCTCCTCGTCTTCCGACCCATCTGGTGCCAGAAGTACCGCATGGCCAGGCTGGCCTGGCTGGCCAGTGGCGTGGCCTGGATGCTGGCTCTCGTGCTCACCATCCCGTTCTTAGTGTTCGGAGAATTCTTCGAGGACTTCCTTTCCCAAACGGCCCTTTGTGTTGTAGTCTTAACGATTGGCAGAGAAGATTTTGACCTTGCTTTCAACGTCACGCTCTTTTTCCTGACTTTCCTGGGCCCCCTGGTCACGATGATCGTCTGCTACAGTTGCCTCTTGCTTCGGGCCTGGCGCCGGCCGGCCACGCGCTCCACCAAGACCCTCAAGGTGGTCGTGGCCGTAGTGACCTGCTTTTTCATCTTCTGGCTGCCCTACCAGGTTACCAGGATGATAGTAGTCATGTGGGACATAAACTCCTACAAATCATTTTATGTCTTCCCATCCAGGATAGAAATGGCCCTGGCTTATGTTAACTGCTGCATCAATCCCATTATTTATGTAGCTGCCGCCCGGGGCCTCCACATCCGGGTCTTCAAGTTCCGGCCTGGCCGGCTGCGTCAACTGCTGACCGAAGGCTAGGACCCGGAGAGCAAGTCCCACTCACTGTCCACAGTGGATTCTGAGGTCCCCAAGAGCAACACCCTGATGTGAGGGTTCCATGGCTCGCAGCCTTGTGCCCTGGTATGTGCTCTGCCCAGGACACGGAGATCCATCATTTCTGCTGCCACTGGCCGGTCCAGCTCCTGTTCTTCTTTTTTCTTCATCTTCTTTTCTCCTCCTCTTCTGCCTAATTCTTCTCACCAACACCACCTTTCTCTTTTGTTTGGTTTCTGGGTCACTCCCGGCGGCACTCAGGAATTACCCCTGGCTCTATACCCAGAAATCTCTCCTGGCAGCCTCGGGGGACCATCTGGAATGTCGGGGTTCAAATCACCATCCTTCTGCACGCAAGGCAAATGCCCTACCTCCCTGCTATCTCTCCAGCCTCCTGGCTCTGTTCTTAAGAATTCATCCTGGCAGTGCACAGATGACCCTATGGGTTGTGGGGGATCAAATCTGGGTCATTCCCATGTAGTGCCCTTTCCATTGTAATATCACTCTGGCCCCCAAATGTTATAACTCTATAAGCTAACCAAATAAATAAGACAAGAACCTTTGAATGGCTCTTCCTTGTCTCTCCCTATTCCCCTCTGTGGTCGCCTCTTTTGAAATCACATCGAACTGAGAGCCAAATGTTGGCATCGAAAGGAAGAGATGCAGATTTCAGGCCTGTGGCCCCTTACTTGCCCCTCAATGCCCCAGTCTGCTCCTTCTCTCACTGCTGCAACTTACTTCTTTCTAGAATGTTCCTGTTTGGGGGGGGGCATGGCAGAATGGAAAGGTGCTCACGGTGGTGGTAGATAGAAGAGGAACTGGGGGAATATGAGGAGCTTCTCCAGATGTCAAAGCGAAAGGCTGTAGACCAGAACTAGCAGCATTGCAAGCCAGTGGGAGTTCGTCGTCGTGGAAAAATGGTCTGCCTCTGGGATCATGCGGTGGGTGAATGTGGTGTGTGTATATGTGTATGTGTATGTGTGTGTGTGTGTTTTCCCATGCTCTGCAATGCTCATTGCTTACTCCTGGCTCTGTGCTCAGGAATCACTCATGAATGAGTTCAGGGGACCCTATGGAATGCCCGGGATCAAAGCCAGATCACCTGCGTGCACAGCCAATACCCTCCCCCACATGACTGTTGCTCCAGCCCCATGAATTCACCTTGTGTTTTTACAAAATGACAAACCAAAGCAGTCTGGGTGCTCTGAAGCCTGGAAATCAAATACAATCCAGTTGGAAAGTTGGTCATGGCTTGCAAACCTTGCTGTGCCATGTTTTGTGTGTGTGGGCAAGTGTGTGGTGGTCTGATTGATTCAGTTCTTCAGTGCTGGACCTAGATAAATCCTTTGACACTTTCAGAAGGTAAGAGAGGTTGGAAGATGAATGGGACTTGAGGCCAGAGCGATGGAGCAGAGGGTCCGGCATTGACTGAATATGGATGGTACCCAGGTTAAAGCCCGGCATCGTGTAGGGTCCCCCACACCCTGCCAGGAGTGGTCTCTGGGCAAAGAAAGTACATGTGGAGCATGTGTGAGGCCCGGGTTCAATCTCTGCCACCTTGTGCACCCCAAGATGCCTCTGAGTTATCGCTGGAATCCCTGAGCATCCTAACACACAAATCTTACCAAAATCAAAAGCTAAAGTGGGTCAGGATTGTGGAGCATAGTTTTTGTGTGGGAAGCCCATATCTGGTTCCCAGAACTTTAAAGCTCACCAAATAGCTGCCAGGATGGCTAATTTGATCACTGCTAGAATCACCGGACTTTTCTGGAGTGTGATCGCAGTAACCTGCAAGGTTTCCGGGCTTTTGCAGGTTTCTGCAATAAGTGGCAAGTTCGCCTGCTAATCCACTGCTGAAAGGCTGCAGAGGACTGAAGGGCCCCGCTGCTGGGACAGAGAGAGAAGATAGAAGGGAGAGGGAGAGGAGAGGAGAGGAGAGAGAATGAAATAAGAGGCCAGAGAAATAGTGCAAGTAAGACACTTGCCATACACAGCCAGACCCTGGTATCATCCCCGCCCTGTAGATCCAGAAAACACCATCAGTCACAGAGCTAGGAGTATCCCCTAAGCACCGCCTTGTGATCTCAAAACAGAAAAAAAAAAAAAAAAAAAAAAAGAACAGACAGCTCAGTGAACTTCTCTGGTTTGAAGCTTTCTGCAGCCTCTGAAATGAGCGTGCAGCCACCAGAGGATGCTCTGTGCTTCATTTGAAGCTGTGGCTATGGGGTTGCCAATGGCTGTTGGTCTGCTAGTAACCATCAGGAAGTGGCCAAGGAAGTGCCTTCAGCGCCGAGATCCTCCAGCTTGTAAAAAATGAAACATTATTCCTTTTTGGGGGCCTGGGGACACATCTAGTCTTGCTCATGGCTTCTCCCCACTTGCAATCTCGGATCACTCCTGGTGGGACTTGGGGGAACCTTATGGGATGTTCAGAAACCAACCTCATATTGGCTGGGTAACAAGGCAGGTGCCCTATTTGCTGTATTGCTCAGATCTTTGGAGTTTTTTTTTTTTTGGTGGGGGCCGTGCACACTTGTCTGCCTAGGTTTCCAGCTCTGTGCTATGCACTCAGTAATGACTCCTGGCTTGGGGGACCATATGGGATTCCGGGTGATCGAACTGCGGTCCATCTAAGGCTAGCGCTTGCAAGGCAGACACCTTACCTCTAGAGCCACCTCTCTGGCCCCAGGAGATATCAGTTGCATGCAAGGCAAGTACCTTACCTGCTATTCTGTCTGTGGGACCCTGGACTATTTTTTGTTTTGTTTTGTTTATGAGCCACAACCTGCATCTCTCAATGCTCTCTCCTAGCTCTGTGCTCAGAAATATCTCCTGGGAGGCTCGGAGTAACCATATAGGATGCTGGGGATCAAACCTTGGTCCGACCTGGGTAGGCTGTTGCAAGGCAAAGGCCCTTCCAGCTGTACTATTGCTTGGCCCCAATAGGGCTTTAGCTCAATGGCTTTTTTCTTTTTACTGTTTTAGATTTTGTTTATTATCTTTACTTAAGCACCATAATTACAAATATATTTGTCGTTGGATTTCAGTTATAAGAAGTAAAACTCCAGGGCCGGAACAATAGCATAGTGGTATGGTATTTGCCTTGCACACAGCTGACCCAGAAGGACCTGAGTTTGATTCCCAGCATCCCATATGGTCCCCGAAAGCCAGGAGCAATTTTTGAGTGCAGAGCCAGGAGTAATCCCTGAACATCTCTGTGTGTGGCCCAAAAACCAATAAAAAGATAGTACACCCTCAGGGCACATTTTAATAAAGGACTTTTCGTTTTGCATAGGGGGCCCTATTGGATACTGCAGGGAATGAATCCAAGTTAGCCATCTGCAAGGCAAAAGCCTTCCCTGCTGTGCAGTCAGTCGCTCTGGCCCCAATAGGGCTTTTGCTGAATGGCTTCACACAACCTGCTCTATAATTGGGAAGTGTTTATTATTGTTATTAGGCTCCAGTGTTTTGACTTGGGGCTACATGGGTGCTGGTTGGGGGACAGGTGGTGCTGGAGTTGAACCCTGGGCTCCCAGACTCTGAGCATCTCCCCAGCCTGCCCTGGAAGAGCATGTTTGTGTGTCTGCCCTTCTGCAGAGTCACTGCAGATACGGCATATCTGTCTTACACAGAACCCTCCCACGTCACAAAGCCTGACTCTTCCTTATCATCGAGACTAGAGGTGGAATCAGATGTTTTCCTGGAACTACAGAGAACTTTTGTGAATTTCCCTATCTTTTTTTTTTTTTTTTTTGGTTTTTGGGTCACACCTGGCAGTGCTCAGGGGTTACTCCTGGCTGTCTGCTCAGAAATAGCTCCTGGCAGGCACGGGGGACCCTATGGGACGCCGGGATTCGAACCAACCACCTTAGGTTCTGGATCGGCTGCTTGCAAGGCAAGCACCGCTGTGCTATCTCTCTGGGCCCCGAATTTCCCTATCTTAAAAAATTTTTTTAATTTTTCGTTTGGGGGCCACAGCCAACTGTTTTGAGATTACTCCTGGCTCTGTGGGTCACTTCTGCCATGTTGTGGGGGAACCTTTGGGATGCTGGGGAGTGAACCCAGGGTGACTATCTGCAAGCAAATGCCCTTCCTACTGTACTAAGGCTCCAACCCAAGTTTTCCTAATTTTGTGACGTTTTACAGTTCGCATTAATTCATTGATTAATTTAGGTTTCTAGGTCACACCTGACTGTGCTCAGAGTCTCCTCCTGGCTCTGTGCTGGAGGACCATATGGGATTGGGGTGGGGCGAGGGGGGAATCAAACCCTCCTGGATCCTTGAATCCTGAGCTTCACTGCTGTGGCAGCTCAGGGGTTCAGGGCCCTTGAAGGAGAGAGAAGGACAGAGACAGTTTCAAGCAGGGGTGTGTGGGGTTGTGACCTGACTGAAGGGCCAGCCAAGATAAGGGGGACAGCTTTCCAGCTTCCTCCTGGAAGGGGGTGTGGAGGATCACAGGGCTCCCAGAAGGGACCTGTGAGCACAGACAGACCAAATAGTGTGCCCAGAGCAAAGATGGTCATTTCCTTCTGGCCAGCTGTTCCCTCTGGTGGGGCTTTAAAAACTGCAGCACATGGGGCCAGAATAGCTCTGCCAGGTGTGACCCAAAAACAAAAACAAAAAAACCAAAGTATCCCCAGTCTCTCTCCCTCCCTCCTTCTCTCTCCCTCCCTCCTTCTCTCTCTCTCTCTCTCTCTCTCTCTCTCTCTCTCTCTCTCTCTCTCCCTCTCTCTCTCTCTCTCTCTCTCTCTCTCTCTCTCTCTCTCTCTCTCTCTCTCTCTCTCCCTCTCCCTCTCCCTCTCTTCCTCTCCCTCTCTACTCAGGGCTGACTTCCGACTTTGCACTTAGGGACAACACCTAGCAGGGTTTAGGGGACCCTATGGTATGGGATACTGAGGATTGAACCCTGTGTACAAGGCCAGTGCCCTCCCTGCTGAGCTATGTCTTGGGCTCTGCTCTCTCATTTCTGGGTCCCCTTTCCCCTCCCCATTCCCCTTTCCCCTACCCAAATTCTTTCCTTCCTCTTTTCCCTGCCTGGGGTTATATACCTCCTAGCTCTGTACCCCTCAGCTGTTCTCAGGCCTTTAGTGAGGACTCTTGAGCTCTCCCCAGAGGACCTGCCTTCCCTCCTCAATCAGAAAGCCTGAGTGGTCCTCTGGGGTGGGGGTCCAGAGCCATGGAAAAGGCAGGTAACACTGTGGTCTGTGGAAAAAGACCAGCTGTGGCCCGAGGGGCCAGCGAGCTAAGCGGGGAGCATGCAAGAGCTGCAGGATTCGATCCCGGCACTGCAGAGAGTCCCTTGAGCTCAGAGCCAGGAGTCAGCCCTAAGTACTGCCCGGGTGGCCCCCAAACCAACATGGATGACGTACGATAGACGAGTTACTGAGCTGGCTGTGGGGTTCTGGGGCCTTCTCCAGAATCTGCTTTGCTTCACCTGCTGAAGGAAATGGAGCCGGAAGGGGGTGGGGTCACAAAACTTCCTTTCCCGTTTGTGAGAGGTAGAACATGTGTGTGTTTCTCTGTGTGTGTTTGCGTATTTGTGTGTGATTTGCTTTTGCATGTACTTGCATGCTTGTGCGTTTTTTGTATGCGATTATGTGTATGTGTGTATTTATGTGTGCTTGTGTGTGTTTGTGTGTGCTGTGCTTTTGTATATCTGTGTGTTTGTGTGTATTTGATTGTGGTATATGGCTCTTTGCTGAGGACTCACTCCTGGCAGGCTCAGGGGCCATACAGGGTCCCAAGGAAATGGTAGGGCAAAATGTTGGGTTTGGGTACCTTGGCCCAGGGTTGACCAAAGGAAATCTTTCACCCACTTTACCTTTTTGAGGTACCTTTTGAGGGGGACATGCCCTGTGGCACTAAAGGGTCACTCCTGGCTCTATGCTGAGTAATCACTCCTGGCAGGATTTGGGGACCATATGGGATGCTGGGGATCAAACCTGGGTCCGCCTTCTGCAAGGCACACACCCTCCTGCTGTGCTCTCACCGACTTTGACTTTCTCCCTTGAAATTTCTCCTGCTTCTAGAAAAATGGAGAGAAGTGCCCCCCTCACGGACTAATCCCCCTTCCCCTCAAATTTGCTCAATCTGTCTGTCTCTTTCTCTGTTCATCGCTCCCATCTACAGCCATGGAGTCACATTTCCGACCACATCCTTGCTGTGGGACCATTGGTGGTTGTAAAGGGAGCCTTTTTTCAAGTTCACTAAGCCCCTACTTCCTTATTCCTGGTGGGGGGCACTCACTTTGATGTGGTTTCTGAGTTAACTATTTTTCTGCCTTCAGCTGGGAGTGGAAAAATACACTTTACTAGGGTTAGGGTTTGTCTTAGTCTAAAGTTTCTTATCATGGACTTAGGGGGAGAATCTTGGTCCTTACCTTCTCTCCTTCATCTTTGCCGCAGGGAGGAATCATCTTTCCTTGTACAAGAATCTAGGGGTTCTATTTTAGACAAACAGTTATGGCAGACTCTCAGCTCCACGAGAGGTGATCAGGCATCTCCAGATCTAGGGTGTTCGTGTCATTTTTCTGTCTGTCCACTGCTATTTAGCTGGGCTTAGTTTTCCACCTGCGAAACCTAGCAGTTAACTTCCTAAGGAAGCAGAATACAGAAGCCAAAGAATGTCATCTCTAAGTGAAGGCACACTATATTCTAACACCAACATTTATAGTTGTTTCACCTCAAGCAATACTCACACCTCAGTAATGGGAAATTTGTGGAGTACAATCAGAAGCTAAGGTTTAGGAGAGGGGTCCCCAGGGTGATATTTTGACCCACAAATCCACCATCCTCAGTATTTATAGTAGTCTAAGTATAGTCCACAAATAAATCAGATGTTCATTCTTGCCAGCAGTCCCACAGCCACTGCTGTCATCTGGTACATCAGGATGATCTTCATTCTGCCCTGGTCCTGGAAGTTGAGTCAGATGAATTTGCAGGGGGTCCTTATAATTCTGCACCTCAAGGAGAGGAGAGGTTCCTTTGGAAAGAAGGTTCCTGTAACTTAAATAGCTGTTATTTTGAGGCTTTTTTTTTAAACTATTATAAGAGAAGCCACAATCTTTGCTCCTTCTTTCCTCTACCACTCATCCTCTTTGAATGTCAGTATCCAGTTAATTCTTGCTACTTTCTCCCAACCTCTCGGATAGATAGACATACTGTAATTTCCACTTGATGTCAATGGCCTTAGCTCATTGAATTCCCATGGCCCTTCTTTGCCTTTATTCCCCTGGAAAAGGAAGAGTGGCAAAGGCCAATCTTTCAGTAACTTCTTCAAGATGGCAAGGGACTGTAGGCCCTACCTCATGCTACTTTAGTTGTTAAGAGGCAATTGCCAGGTTGGTTTCTGCATTTCTTTTTTTTTTTTTTTTTTTTTTTTTTTTTGGTTTTTGGGCCACACCCTGTGACGCTCAGGGGTTACTCCTGGCTATGCGCTCAGAAGTTGCTCCTGGCTTCTTGGGGGACCATATGAGATGCCGGGGGATCGAACCGCGGTCCGTCCTAGGCTAGCGCAGGCAAGGCAGGCACCTTACCTCCAGCGCCACCGCCCGGCCCCCGGTTTCTGCATTTCTAACACCTGAAAAAGGGGGATATCATTTCCCAAATAATTTTTGGCATCTGTGCAGTTACACTACAAGTCTTCTTCAGGATATGCTCCCTAGTGTTTCAGAGGTTGCTTGGAGGAGACAGTTGTATTTATAGCTCTGACTTACTCCTCCTTTACTTTTTCTATTCAGATTGAATTTTCCTTCGACTGGTGATTGGACTTATAGCTTTCAGTTCTTTATAACCGAATCTATTTTCAACCATTAAGCACACTTTCACATAGGTTACCTTCAGAGGAGTGGGCTTTAAATTAGGCCCACAGATCAAAGAATAGTTTTTCTCTCCACCTTTACTTTAAATCTTGCTAGATAGCTAAGTAATCTAATTTTGGCTTGTTCCTTTGCATAAACACAGTAATACTGGAGAAATCTCCATTTGGGGCACACCATTACTTAAAGAGAGTTATTGGGGGGTTGGTTAAAGACTTACCACTAAAGGCATTAAAACTTACATGCCACGTCAGGGTTCTGCAGTTTTGGATGATGTAAAGATGAGGTCCAGGAGGCAGCAGTCAGATCAAACAGTAGGCCTGGGAATGGCCTTGGTCTTCTAATTCCTGTAGAGCAGGGGTCCTCAAACTTTTTAAACAGGGGGCCAGTTCACTGTCCTTCAGACCATTGGAGGGTCTAATTATAGTAAAAACAAAACTTATGAATGAATTCTTATGCACACTGCATATATCTTATTTTGCAATGAAGAAACAAAACAGATACAAATACTATATGTGGCCCGCGGGCCATAGTTTGAGGACCACTGCGTGTCCTGAGCCTCTTCCACCCCTATCCGGGTTTGGGAGAGATTCTGACCTCTGGGGTTCTGGAGGGATCCTGTTCTCACCCCTCCAGGATTGGGAGAGGTTCTGTCCTCCGGAACTTTGCTGAGAGCAGGCTTGGCCAGCCAGCAGAAATCTAACCGATCACTGATTTCTTAGGCCAGCCTGCCTTTACAGTCCCCCTGAGGTAAGCAGAGTCCTTGTAACAGTACCATTTATTACTGGACCTGCTCCTGTCACTCAACCAGAATTTCTTTCAACTCTATTTCTCTAAAGAGTGTTCTGGGGTCCCAGGTTTTCTGTCTGCATGGGGAATCATCCCCACTACAGAGAGGAAGATTACCAGCCTGTGTCCATGCAAACCAACATAATGCCATAAAACATAAAAAATTCTGGAGGTGCTAAGGAAAGAGAAAAAGCAAATGTTTCTGGGTGGGGATTCTCACAATAAGATTTTCCACATTACACAAAAAATCTTGAAACTGATCAATCTGGAAAGCGGTATTGCAACAAATACAAAAGCATTTAAACATGTCTAATCCTATAAAAGTAGAAGTTTACTCATTCTCCTGGCCTCAGTTTATAGGTTTACAGGCAGAAGGCATACTGGACACCAGCAATCCACACCACATAAATTATACCACTTATATGCAAAATTTATTATACCCATAATTTATTTATTTATTTTTAATTATGTGAACAATGATGCAAAGAAAGAGGACAAGGTAAAGTTACAGTGGAAGCACAATCCCCCAAAAACAGTCCTCAGAAGAAATCCCTCTGCTGACACCTTAATTTTGAACTTATACTTAAAGAACATTAAGTAAAATAAAACAGAACCCATGTACGATTACTTTGTCCCTCAAGACCCCAGATTGTAGTACATCATAACATTTCTTAGTTGTACACAAAGCAATTTAAAGCTATAAAATTTATGTAGCTCCTTAAACTTGAAGGCACAGTAGTTTTTTTTTTTTTTTTTGCTTTTTGGGCCACATCCGGCGTTGCTCAGGGGTTACTCCTGGCTGTCTGCTCAGAAATAGCTCCTGGCAGGCACGAGGGACGATATGGGACACCGGGATTCGAACCAACCACCTTTGGTCCTGGATCGGCTGCTTGCAAGGCAAACGCCGCTGTGCTATCTCTCCAGGTCCTAAGTGTTTTTTTTTTTTTTTTTTTTAAGGTTTAGAGTTAAAGGAGCACAGTAAAAATGGTGTTAGAGTGGCAATTATTGTTTGCATAGGCCCACCAAAATATGGGGGACATGGAAAGAAAAAGTCTTGGCCTAGATACAAGGAGACCCTACCTCTGAAGTTTCCTGGCATAAGACCAACTCTAGGCTCCAGGCAAACTGGTTTGTCCAATCCAGGTCATTGTCTGTAGTGCCAATACAGTTTTATTTTTCACATAGTCTCTGTTGTTGGCATCAGGTTTCTGTATTAAAGATCCTGGAATCTGCATATCCTACATTGAAGTCATGATGGTGAGGAGTGTCGTCTAATTTCAACTCACAATTAAAAGGCAATGCAAAAAGCCCTGTCCAGTAAACAGGTCATTGTTGTAGTTAAGTATTCTCAGTGTTAAAGGAAGACTCTTTTGAGTAGATCGATGTCAGAGCAGCAGTAGGGTCTTTCCTGGTAGAGGATGGCTTCCAGGTGATGTGATAGATAACTTTGGATGTTTCATAGATGGCTTCCCTGGTTCAGGGGTGAATGGAGAATGCCCATTTTCTGAGGCCTGTGCCAGGTCTTTATGTCAATGTTCAGGGTGTAAGGTCTTGTTGCACTACAAGATTTGTGTATTCCTATCTCTATTAGATAAGAACTTATTTGTATGTATAGTATTTTCCATTTTAATGTGCCTATGCAAACTAGGAACAATGCCATGTAGCGTTATTAGTGCATCTGGGGGCCGCAAGAACAAGTCCAACAATCCCCGTGACTTGGTTCAAACATAAGCATTAAACTGAGGGACTCTTTCACCAAAATTCCTTATTGAACATTTCACAAAGAGAAGAAAAGATAAAAAGTGGGAAAAATAAACAATCTAACATAAGACAGTGGATACAATTGTCACTGTTTAAGGGGATATTCAATAATAGTTATAGCGGTTGAGGGAATATATCTACAATATTCAAAGGAGATATGCATGTCCCTTTTATGCCATTAGAAATAGTCGGGAGGGGCCGGGCGGTGGCGCTCGAGGTAAGGTGCCTGCCTTACCTGCGCTAGCCTAGGAGACGGACCGCGGTTCGATCCCCCGGCGTCCCATATGGTCCCCCAAGCCAGGAGCGACTTCTGAGCGCATAGCCAGGAGTAACCCCTGAGCGTCACCGGGTGTGGCCCAAAAACCAAAAAAAAAAAAAAAAAAAAAAGAAATAGTCGGGAGGACAGCTAACATCATGTTCGAAGGTAAAATCCAAATGGATTAAAGACCTCGATATCAGCCCCCAAACCATACGATATATAGAACAGCACATAGGCAAAACACTCCAGGACATTACAGGCATCTTCAAGGAGGAAACTGCACTCTCCAAGCAAGTGAAAGCAGAGATTAACAGATGGGAATATATTAAGCTGAGAAGCTTCTGCACCTCAAAGGAAATAGTGCCCAGGATACAAGAGCCACCCACTGAATGGGAGAAACTATTCATCCAATACCCATCAGATAAGGGGCTAATCTCCAAAATATACAAGGCACTGACAGAACTTTACAAGAAAAAAACATCTAATCCCATCAAAAAATGGGGAGAAGAAATGAACAGACACTTTGACAAAGAAGAAATACAAATGGCCAAAAGACACATGAAAAAGTGCTCCACATCACTAATCATCAGGGAGATGCAAATCAAAACAATGATGAGATACCACCTCACACCACAGAGAATGGCACACATCACAAAGAATGAGAATAAACAGTGTTGGCGGGGATGTGGAGAGAAAGGAACTCTTATTCATGCTGGTGGGAATGCCGTCTAGTTCAACCTTTATGGAAAGCGATATGGAGATTCCTTCAAAAACTGGAAATCGAGCACCCATATGATCCAGCTATACCACTCCTAGGAATATACCCTAGGAACGCAAAAAAAAAAAAAAACCAATACAAAAACCCCGTCCTTACACCTATATTCATTGCAGCACTATTTACCATAGCAAGACTCTGGAAACAACCAAGATGCCCTTCAACAGACGAATGGCTAAAGAAACTATGGTACATATACACAATGGAATATTATGCAGCTGTCAGGAGAGATGAAGTCATGAAATTTTCCTATACATGGATGTACACGGAATCTATTATGCTGAGTGAAATAAGTCAGAGAGAGAGAGAAAAACGCAGAATGGTCTCACTCATCTATGGGTTTTAAGAAAAATGAAAGACATTCTTGCAATAATAATTTTCAGACACAAAAGAGAAAAGAGCTGGAAGTTCCAGCTCACCTCAGGAAGCTCACTACAAAGAGTGATGAGTTTAGTTAGAGAAATAACTACATTTTGAACTGTCCTAATAATGAGAATGTATGAGGGAAATGGAGAGCCTGTTTAGAGTACAGGCGGGGGTCGGGTGGGGAGGAGGGAGATTTGGGATATTGGTGATGGGAATGTTGCACTGGTGATGGGTGGTGTTCTTTACATGACTAAAACCCAAAAACAATCATGTATGTAATCAAGGTGTTTAAATAAATTAAAAAAAAAAAAGAAATAGTCGGGAGGAGGGTGCTGAATCCTGGACACCACTTTGGTCTTCTGTGATTTAGCCTTCTGTAGTCTGCAAAATGACTCCCTGCAGTTCATATTGGGAGATACATTTGAGTGGGAACTAATCAGAAACCTAGTATGGTAACAACCACAGTTACACAATGAAGGAAGGAAGAGGCCAAGAGGCCACTGAGAGTAAACAAGCAGGAAAAGAGTACTGGTCTCTTCCGAACTTGAGAGTCCATCCTCTCATTTTTATTTTCAATACATATAGTATATATTTCAATATATATGTATAGCATGAAACCCTCCACGTGGTTTTTAAAATGGATACCAATGAGAAAAAAAATTACCAGTGAATGTCAAACAACACCAGTGCTGCATCGGCCCACCCTCCTCCCCATGCGTCCCCCTTAGTGTAGGGAGAGAAAGGGGGAAAGTCTGAGGACCACTATAGAATCCATCTGAGCTGGCACCCAGGGAAGGCCTGGAGTCTATGGGAGAAATAGGGGAATGGCTGGGGACCTGCCAAGCCTCCCAGCACCCCTGAAGCTAGGGAGAAGGCCTCCAGCATGGGGTGTCCTCTAACCCCACACCTAGGAAGAGCTGGCCTCCAGGATCAGAGGAAACTGGAAGCCAGATATCTGCTTGGCCTCCTCCTGCTGCTCCTCCCTACTCTAGGGAGGAAGCCTAGGGACCCCTAAAAAGTCCACCTGGAACCCATTTCAGGCCACCTGAGCTGACACCCAGGGAAGGCCTGGAGTCCAGTATACCCATAATTTAAACAGAATTTATTTTGAATACCAACAATAATGCCCTATTTTTGGCAGACTTTAATGTAGCCAAATGTGGTTTCTTTCTGTCTAGTCAGAAGTTGACTATTACTAATTTTTCAATAATCTTTGAACTGATCTTCAATGAATTTTCTTTCTTTTTTTTTTTTTTTTTTGGGCCACACCCGGTAACGCTCAGGGGTTACTCCTGGCTATTCACTCAGAAGTTGCTCCTGGCTTGGGGGACCATATGGGACGCCGGGAGATCGAACCGCAGTCCGTCCAAGGCTAGTGCAGGCAAGGCAGGCACCTTACCTCTAGCGCCACCGCCCGGCCCATGAATTTTCTTAAACTCTTGTTTATTCTTTTTTTTTTTTCTTTAGGAGCTCATAATACTTAATTATTACCCCATTCCTATACAATAAGTATAAGAACACTATAACAGGAGTTTCATACAATTATTTATACCAAACATTAGATCATTTCTAAGTTATAGATATTTTAATAACAAACTAATTTATAACTATTAAAGGTGACCAAAACTAACTTGGAAAAAACCCCAAATGTCCCTACATTTTAAGAACCTTAAGATAATAGCACGTTAATTACCAAGAATTCTAATTGTTTCTTTTTAAGGTGACTTCAGCCCATTTTAAATTACCCCATATTAATGACTATTCCCTTTCAATTCCTTGAAGTCATACATGAAGAGTAAAACTTAAATTATTGAACCAAAATCAAATAAATTCAGAAGCTATGGTCTCTTACAGTTTCTTGCTGTTTGTGAATGCAAGTAGTTTAACATGTACTGATATCAAGCAAGGAGATTGCTCCTTGAGTGACACTATCTGAATATACTTGTAAACAAGTAATACAATTTGAAATGCGGTGTTTGGTAACAAAAATTCTGAAATAGTTGACTCCAAAACAACCCTATAGATATCCCTTTTCCAAGTGCCGAATTTCATTACAGGGTCCATAATAATGTATATATAAATACTAATTACTAAATTGCCTAAACTTTATAGGGTTAATTACTCAACTTCAGCAAATGAGAAATTGGTAAGATGCAATAGGACAACAAATGCTTTTCATATTAAACATTAGAGTAAGTTGTAAAGCCTCAGAACGATAGAATAAGACTGATTTTTTTCAGATACTCAACTTTTTATCGTTTCTTCCAATTTTGGAAACAATTTGCTAGATTTTCTTACAGTACCACATTGATCTTTATTGTCCTATTAAGGACATTTAAATCAATTCTTTTAAATTTTAGACCTGGTGACCAACATTACCTTTCATACCTGCTCACAACATTTATGAAATTTAATTATCTCAACAACATAAAGCATTCACAAGATTAACAATATTATCTAAAAAGGTTAACTACAACATTTTTCACACAATGTTTTAAAATTTTTAGATACCTTTAAAATCAGAAAGTTTTTCTCTAGCAGAAATATAAAATGCCCATTTTTTTGTAGCTCAGTTGGCCTGAATTTAAAATGACTAAAGCTTTTCTTTTCCTATTTAGTTATTAGCTTATTCTTTGACAAATGGTCAATAAATCAATTTATATAATTATTCTTGCTCAAAGTTCTAGCTTTTACTTTTGGACAATTTTCTTTTTCTTTTCTTTTTGGTTTTGAGTCACACCTGGCAGCGGTCACAGGCTACTCCTGGCTCTATGCTCAGAAATCTCTCCTGGCAGGCTCGGGGGAACATATGGGATGCTGGGTTTTGAACCATCGTCCTTCTACAAGCAAGGCAAATGCTCTACCTCCATGCTATCTCCCCGGCTCCTTCGAGATTTTAACTATTACAGGCCTGTACTTAAAAAGTTTCTCGGGGCCGGCGAGGTGGCACTAGAGGTAAGGACAGAAAGTTTCTTATGGCGGTGGTAGATAGAAGAGTGACTGGGGGACACTGAGGAGCTTGTCCAGATGTCAAAGCAGAAGATTGTGGGCCAGAACTAGCAGAGTAGCAAGCCAGTGTGCATTCATCATCATGGAAAATTGTCCTGTCTCTGGGATCATGCGGGTGGTGAATGTAGTGTGTGTATTTGTATATATGTATGCGTGTATTTTGCCACGCTGTGCAATATTTATTGCTTACTCCTGGTTCTGTGACCAGGAATCACTCTTGATGGAGCTCAGGGGACCCTATGGGATGGCAGGGATCAAATCCAGATCATCTGTGTGCACAGCCAATACCCTCCCCACATTACTGTTGCTCCAGCCACATGAGTTCCCCTTCTGATTTTATAAAGTGACAAACCAAACAGTCTGGGTGCTCTGAGTCCTGGAAATAAAATACAGTCCATTTGGAAAGGTGGTCATCGTTTGCAAACATTGCTGTGCTGTGTTGTGTGTGTGTGTGTGGGCAAGTGTGTGGTGGGGGGAAAGGGATTCAGCCGTTCCGTGCTGTGCCTAGATCAATCCTTTGATACTTTCAGAAGGAAAGAGAGGTTGAATGATAGAATGGGACTTGAGGCCGGAGTGATGGAGCAGAGGGGCTGGAGTTAACTGCATATGCGTGGTACCCGGGTTAAACCCTGGCATCGCATAGGGTCCCCCATGCCCTGCCAGGAGTGATACCTGAGCAAAGAAAATACAGGTGGAGCATGTTCAGTCCCTGCCACCTTGTGCACCCCAAGATGCCTCTGAGTCTTCGCTGGAACCCCTGAGCATCATGACACACAGACCTTACCAAAATGAAAAGCCAACGAGTGGCCAGGGTTCTGAGCACAGTTTTGTGTATGGGGAACCCAGTCTGGTTCCCAGAACCTTAAAGCTCACCAAATAGTTGCCAGGATGGCTAACTTGATTATTTAGAATCACCAAAGTTTTCTGGGGCTTGATTTCAGTAAGCTACAAGGTCGCCAGGCTTCTGCAGGTTACTGCAATAAGCTGTAAGTTGGCCTGCTACTCCAGTGCTGAAAGGCTGCAGAGAGCTGAAGGACCCTGGTGGGTACGGGGACAGAGAGAAGATAGAAGGGGGAGAGAGCGAGAGGAGAGAGAGGAGAGAGAGAATTAAAGTGACGAGTTTAAGAGGCCAGAGAAATAGTGCAGGTAAGACACTTGCTTTACATCTACAGACCCTGGTGTCATCGCTGCCTCGTAGATCCAGAAAATGCCATGAGACACAGAGCCAGGAATATCCCCTGAGCACCACCGTGGTAATCTCTGGTTTGAAGCTTTCTGCAGTTTCTGAAATGAGCGAGAAATCACGCTGTGAGGCAATGCCGCGTGTGTCCACTAGAGAACGCCCGAGAGCTTCAGCCAAGAGCTGTGGCTGTGGGTTTGCCCAGGACTGTTAGACAGCAGATAATCATCCAGAGGCGGCCAAGAAACTCTTCTGCGTTGTGGTTCTCCAGCTTGTGGACCTCAACATTGCTCCTTTTTTGGGTTGGGGGACACAACTGTTTGTGGTCATGACTTCCTCTGACTCTGCACTTTTGGAATCACTCCTGGTGGCACTTGGGGGACCATATGGGATCAAACACATACTGGCTGGGTACAAGGCAAGCAACTACTTTCCGTATCTTTCGGGCCCCGGACTTATTTTATTTTGGGGGCGGTGCATACCTGGTTAGGTTCACTGCATATTCCTGGCTCTGTGCCTGAGGTTCACTCCTGGGGTGATGGTGGCAGGAGATATCAGTTGCAAGACACAAGTACCTTACCTGCTGTGCTATCTCTTGGACCCTGGCCCTTTTTTGTTTTGTTTAATTTTGTTTATGGGGCCACACCCGGCATCTCTCAGGGCTTACTCCTGGTTATGTACTCAAAAATCTCTTCTGGTGTCCGGAGAGATAATACAGAGGTATGGTGTTGGCCTTGCACGCAGCTGATCCAGGATGATGGTGGCTTGAATCCCGGCATCCCATACAGTCCCTGAGCCAGCCGGGAGTGATTTCTGAGGGCAGAGCCAGGAGTAAAGCCTGAGTGCTGCTAGCTGTTAAGCAAAAAAAAAAAAAAAAAAAAAATCCTCTGGCAGGCTCGGTGTACCCTATGGGATGCCAGGAAGCAAACCTGGGTCAGTCCTGTGTTGGCTGCCTGCAAGGCATATGCCCTCCCACCTGTTCTATTGCTCAGCCCCAGTGTACTTTTTTAAAAACTAAGTTCTATTTTATGTTTATGATTATTATCTTTATTTAAGCACCATGATTATAAATATGTTTGTCGCTGGGTTTCAGTCATAGAACGTACACCCCAGGGCCAGAGCATTAGCACAGAGGTAGGGTGTTGGCCTTGCAAGCTGCTGACCCAGGACGGACCTGAGTTCGATTCCAGTCACCCATATGTTCCCCTAAAGCCAGGAGCGATTTCTTTAGGGCATAGCCAGGAGTAACCCCTGAGCTTCACCAGGTGTGGCTCAAGACCAATTAAAAAAAAAAGTAGACCCCAGGGCACAATTTAAAAAGGGATTTTTTGTTTTGCTTAGGGAACCCTCTTGGATACTGCAGGGATGGAACCCAGGTCAGCCAGATGCAAGGCAAAAGCCTTCCCTGCTCTGCAGTTGCTCTGGCCCCAAAAGGGTTTTTGCTGAATGGCTTCACACAACCCCCTCTATAATTGGGAAGTGTTCTGTTATTATTGTTATGAGGCTCCAGTGTTTTAACTTGGGGCTACCTGAGTGCTGGTTAGGTGACCAGGTGGTGCTGGAGTTTAACCTTGTGCTCCCCTTGCAAAGCCTGTGCTCCCAGACTCTGAGCTTCTCCCCAGCCTGCCCATTGGTCCATGTCCTTCTGTTCCCTGGAGGAGCGTGTTGATGTGTCTGTCCTGCACAGTCACTGCAGATACCCCGTATCTACTTACACAGAAGTCTCCGCTATCACAATGCCCAACACTTCCTTATTTCCATCAAGATTAGTGGTGGAAAAAAAAAATGATTAGCGGTGAAATCAGATTTGTTCCCTGTAACTACCTAGAATTTTGTGAATTTCCCTCTTTTGAAAATTTATCGAATTTTTCTCTTTGGGGGATTCAGCCAACTGTTCTCTGGACTTATTCTTGGCTCTGTGTTCAGGGGTCACTTATGTCATTTTGGGGGGGAACCTTTGAGATTCTCTGGAGTGAACTCAGGCTGACTGCCTACAAGCTAATGCCCTCCATACTGTAACTAAGGCTCCAGCCCCCAGTTTTCCTAATTTTGTGATTTCTTACAGTTCACATTAATTAGTTTATTTATTCATTTAGGTTTCTAGGTCACACCTGAGAGTGCTCAGGGTCTACTCCTGGCTCTGTGCTCGTGGATTACTCCTGGCGGTGCTGGGGATCACATGAGATCAGAGTAGAAGTTGGTGAAAAATGAACCTTCCTGGACCCTTGGAATCTTGAGTTTCACTGCTGGGGCTCCCTAGGGCCCTTGAAGGAGAGAGACAAGGAGAGACACAGTTATAAGTGGGGGTGTGTGGGGATCTGTCCTGACCAAAGGGCCCAGCCAAGATAAGGGGGCAGCAATTTCCAGCCTCCTCCAGGAAAGGGGTGCAGAGATCATAGGGTGCCCTGAAGAGACCTGAGAGCACAGACCAATGAGGGTGTCCAGTGGAAAGAAGGTCATTTCCTCCTGGTCAGCTGTTCCCTCTACGGAGCTTTAAAAACTATAGCCCTCAGGCAATGGGATCCTCAAGACAGAAGCCAGAGCCAGGAGACGAGAAGGTGGAAAATGGTGAGTCCAGTAATTCATGGGAGTCCCTGATAGACCCTTTTCCCCCCCTCTCACTCTATGGAAAAGGACGGCTGTGAGCAGAGGGCCAGTGAGCTAAAAGGGTAGCATGCAAGATCTGCAGGGTTAGATCCTGACACTGCAGAAGGTCCCCTGAGCTCAGAGCCAGAAGTCAGCCCTAAGTACCGCCTGGGTGGCCCCCAAACCAACATGGATGAAATAGGACAGGCAAGTCTTCCCTCCCTCCCTCCCTCCCTCCCTCCCTCCTTCCTTCCTTCCTTCCTTCCTTCCTTCCTTCCTTCCTTCCTTCCTTCCTTCCTTCCTTCCTTCCTTCCTTCCTTCCTTCCTTCCTTCCTCCTCCCTCCCTCCCTCCCTCCCTCCCTCCCTCCCTCCCTCCCTCCCTCCCTTCCTTCCTTCCTCCCTCCCTCCCTCCCTCCCTCCCTCCCTCCCTCCCTCCCTACCTCCCTCCCTCCCTCCCTCCCTCCCTCCCTCCCTCCCTTCCTTCCTTCCTTCCTTCCTTCCTTCCTTCCTTCCTTCCTTCCTTCACTTCATTCATGTTCTACATCCCGGGATTATTCCTGCTGTAGCTCAAGGAACCCACTGGGTTGCCTGGAATCAAACACACATCACCCACATACAAAGCAAGAGTCCTCTCTGAATTACTAACTCTCTAGCCCTTAGTTTTGGTGACTTCAACCTCTTCTTTGCATGGCCACATACTTCAGCTAGCTCTGCTGTCTGCACCCTCATTCTCTGGGGTATTTACAAAGTCTGGGGCTCCCCCTCCCCAGCTCTGACCCTCATCTTCCTTCTCCCCGGTCTCTCTCTTGGCCCCCAGGACTTCATGAACGTCAGCAAAGTGAACCACAGTTCCTCTGACAACATAAGTTTGGATGGGCCAGTAGAAGACCTGAACCTCCTGCCTAGTCTCCAGACCCAGTGGATGGTGGCCATGGTCATCTACATAGTGGTCTTTGTGGTGGGCGTCCCGGGCAACGCGCTGGTACTGTGGGTGACAGTGTCGGAAACCCGGAGGTCTGTTAATGCCATCTGGTTCCTCAACCTGGCTGTGGCCGACCTCCTCTCCTGCCTGGCGCTGCCCATCCACATCATGACCGCCCTCAAGCAAGGCAACTGGCTTTTAGGTGACGCGGCCTGTCACATCCTGATCGTGCTCTTCTTCTTCAACCTCTACGCCAGCGTCATTCTCCTCACCACCATCAGCGCCTACCGCTTCCTCATGGTCTACAAGCCCATCTGGTGCCAGAAGTACCGCGTGGCCCGACGTGCCTGGCAGGCCAGTGGCGTGGCCAGTGGCGTGGCCTGGATGCTGGCTCTAGTGCTCAGCATCCCGTACTTCGTTTTCGGAGTATTCTTTGAGGACTTAATTACCAAAGAGTCTTTTTGCGATGTGGCCTTTGACCTGGGCGGTCCAAAGCTCGAGGTTGCTATCATCATGACACTCTTTGTCCTGACTTTCCTAGTCCCCCTGGTCACGATGAGCGTCTGCTACACTTTGCTCCTACTTCGAACTTGGCGACGAAAGGCCACACGCTCCACCAAGACCCTCAAGGTGGTGGTGGCCGTGGTGACCAGCTTCTTCGTCTTCTGGCTGCCCTACCAGCTTTCCAACATCCTTTTGATCTTTTACCGCAGGCTCTCCACCCCCAACAGGAAGCTAGTCAATTCCCTGTACGAAATTGGGATGGCCCTAGCTTTGGTCAACTGCTGCATCAACCCCATTATCTATGTGGCCGCTGCCCGGGGCCTCCACATCCGGGTCTTCAAGTTCCGGCCTGGCCGGCTGCGTCAACTGCTGACCGAAGACTAGGACAGGGAGAGCAAGTCCCACCCGCTGTCTACGGTGGATTCTGAGGTCCCTAACAGCCAGACCCGGGTGTGAGGGTTCCACGGCCCGCTGCCTTGTGCCCTGGTTCATGCTCTGCTCAGGACACTCTGATATGTGGTTTCTGCTGCCACTGGCCGATCTGGCTCCTGTTCTTCCTTTTTCTTCTCCTTTTTCCTCCTCCTCCACCTCTTCCTCTTCCTCCTCTTCTTCCACCACCAGCTCCTTCTTATCTTTGTCTTCCTCCTCTCCTTTTTGTCCTGTTCTTCCTTTAACTCCATCTCCTTCTCTTTATCCCCCTCCTTCTTCCTACACCCAGTGCTGCTCAGGGGTGATTCCTGACAGTGTCTGGGAACCCTCTGGCAGGCTGGAGATTGAACCCAGGTCAGCTGTGTGCCAAGAAGCCTCTTTCTCCAATCCTGATTTCTTCTTTTGCAAGTCAGTTTGATTTAGGAAGACAAAAAGTTACACATCTCAGCTCTCCAGAATGGAATGGTTTCTTTTCTTTTTTTTAGTGGGGTCACACCTGGCTGTGCTCAGGGCTTACCTCCTGGCTCTGTTCTCAGGAATTCCTCCTGGCAGCGCTTGGAGGACCATATGGGATGGAGGGGATTGAACCTGGGTCAGCCCCATGCAAGTGCCCTCCCATTATACTGTCCCTCTGGCCCCCAAATGTTAAAACTTTATAAGCAAACTGAATAAATAAGACAGGAACCTTTGGATGGCTCTTCCTTGCCCCTCCCTATTCCCCTCTGTGGTTGCCTGTTGTAAAATCACATCGAACTGAATGTTGGCTTAGAAAGGAAGAGATGCAGATTCCATGCCTGTGGCTCCTTTCTGGCTTCTCTGATGCCCCCAGCCTGCTCCCTCTCTCACTCCTGCAACTTAGTTCTTTTAGAATGTTCCTGTTTGTGGGGGCCATGGCAGGATGGAAAGGTGCTCATGGTGGTGGTAGATAGAAGAGGGATTGGGGGATTCCGAGGAGCTTGTCCAGATCAGAACTAGCACTGTTGTGAGCCAGTGTGAGGTTATCGTCATGGAAAAATGTTCTTTCTCTGGATCATGCGGTGGGTGAATGTGGTATGTTTGTGTATGTGTGTGTATATGTGTGTGTATGTTTTGCCATGCCCTGCAATGCTCATGGGTTACTCCTGGTTCTGTGCTCTGGAATCACTCCTGATGGAGCTCAGGGGAACCTATGGATGCCGGAGATCAAACCCAGATCACCTGCATGCAAAGCCAATACCCTCTTTACTTTACTGTTTCTCCAGCTCCATGCGTTCACCCTTTGATTAAAAAAATGACAAATCAAAGCAGTCTGGGTTCTCTGAGTCCTGGAAATCCAACACAATCCAGTTGGAAATGTGGTCATGGCTTGCAAACATTGTTGTACCATGTTGTGTGTGTGGTGGGGGAGAAGGATTCATCCCTTCAGCGCTGGGTCTAGATAAATCCTTTGGCACTTTCAGAAGGAAAGACAGGTTGAAAGATGAACAGGACTTGAGGACAGAGCGATGGAGAGGTGTTGGCATTGACTGTATGGAACCTGGGTTAAATTAGGCATCACATAGAGTCCCCCACAGCCGTCCAGGAGTGATCCCTGGGCAAAGAAAGTACATGTGGAGCGTGTATGAAGCCCCTGGTTCAATCCCTTCCACTTTGTGCACCCCAAGATGCCTCTGGGTCTTCGCTGGAACCCCTGAGCATCATGACACACAAGCACTACCAAAATCAAAAGCTAAAGAGGGGCCAGGGATCTGGAGAGAGTTTTGTGTGTGGGAATTCTAGGTCTGGTTCCCAGAACTTTAAAGCTCGCCAAATAGCTGCCAGGATGGCTAATTTGATCACTGCTAGAATCACCGGACTTTTGTGGAGTGTGATCGCAGTAACCTGCAAGGTTGCCGGGCTTCTGCAGGTTACTGCAATAAGTGGCAAGTTCGCCTGCTAATCCACGGCTGAAAGACTGCAGAGGACTGAAGGGCCCCGATGCTGGGACAGAGAGAGAAGATAGAAGGGAGAGGGAGAGGAGAGGAGAGGAGAGAGAATGTAATAAGAGGCCAGAGAAATAGTGCAAGTAAGACACTTGCCTTACACAGCCAGACCCTGGTATCATCCCCGCCCTGTAGATCCAGAAAATACTATCAGTCACAGAGCTAGGAGTATCCCCTAAGCACTGCCTTGTGATCTCAAAACAGAAAAAAAAAAAAAAAAAAAAAGAACAGACAGCTCAGTCAACTTCTCTGGTTTGAAGCTTTCTGCAGCCTCTGAAATGAGCGAGAAATCAAGCTGTGGGGCAACGCCGCGTGTGGCCACCAGAGGACGCCCTCTGGTTCATTCGAAGCCGTGCCTATGGGGTTGCCAATGGCTGTTGGTCTGCTAGTAACCATCAGGAAGTGGCCAAGGAACTGCCTTCAGCGCCGAGATCCTCCAGCTTGCAAAAAAAGAAACATTATTCCTTTTTGGGGGGCTGGGGACGCATCTAGTCTTGCTCATGGATGGCTTCTCCCCACTTGCAATCTCGGATCACTCCTTGTGGGACTTGGGGGAACCTTATGGGATGTTCAGAAACCAACCTCGTATTGGCTGGGTAACAAGGCAGGTGCCCTATTTGCTGTATTGCTCAGATCTTTGGAGTTTTTTTTTTTTTTTTTTTTTGGGGGGGGGGGTGCACACCTGGCTGCCTCGGTTCCCAGCTCTGTGCTCAGGGGTCACTCCTGGGGTGGTGGTGGCAGGAGATACCAGGTTTTTTGTTTGTTTATTTGTTTTTGGGTCACACCCGTTGATGCTCAGGGTTACTCCTGGCTATGCGCTCAGAAATCGCTCCTGGCTTGGGGAAACATATGGGATGCCAGGGGATCGAACTGTGGTCCATCCAAGGCTAGCACTTGCAAGGCAGACACCTTACCTCTCGAGCCACTGCTCTGGCCCCAGGAGATATCAGTTGTATGCAAGGCAAGTACCTTACCTGCTGTTCTCTCTGTGGGGCCTTGGACTATTTTTTGTTTTGTTTTGTTTTGTTTTGTTTTGTTTATGAGCCACAACTAGCATCTCTCAGTGCTTTCTCCTGGCTCTGTGCTCAGAAACATCTCCTGGGAGGCTTGCAGGAACTATATGGGATGCTGGGGATCAAACCTGGGTCCAACCTGGATAGGTTGGTGCAAGGCAAAGGCCCTTTCAGCTAGCTGTACAATTGCTCGGCCCCAATAGGGCTTCATCAAAATGGCTTTTTTTTTTTTTTACTGTTTTATATTTTGTTTATTGTATTTATTTAAGCACCATAATTAAAATATGTTTGTCGCTGGATTTCAGTTATAAGAAGTAAAATCCCAGGGCTGAAGCAATAGCATAGTGGTATGGCATTTGCCTTGCACACAGCTGACCCAGGAAGGACCTGATTTCGATTCCCAACATCCCATATAGTCCCTGAAAGCCAATTTCTGAGGGCAGAGCCAGGAGTAATCCCTGAACATCACTGGGTGTGACCCCAAAACAGACAAAAAGATAGTACACCTCAGGGCACATTTTAATAAAGGACTTTTCATTTTGCTTAGGGGACCCTATTGGATACGGCAGGGATTGAATCCAAGTTAGCCTATAATTGGGAAGTGTTTATTATTGTTAGGCTCCAGTGTTTTGACTTGGGGCTACATGGGTGCTGGTTGAGGGACCAAGTGGTGTTGGAGTTGAACCCAAGGCTCCCACATTCAAAGCCTAGCCTCCAGACTCTGAGCACTTCCCCAGCCTGCCCTTGAGGAGCATGTTTGTGAGTCTGTCCTTCTGCAGTCACTGCAGATACCGGGTATCTGTCTTCTACAGAACCCTCACATGTCCTTATCATCGAGATTAGCGATGGAATCAGATGTTTTCCTGGAACTACAGAGACTTTTGATGAATTTCCCTATTTTAAAAAAATTTCGAATTTTTCGTTTGGGGGCCACAGCCAACTGTTCTCTGAGTTTACTCCTGGCTCTGTGGGTCATTTCTGCCGTGTTGGGGAGTGAACCCAGGGTGACTATCTGCAAGCAAATGCCCTTCCTACTGTACTAAGGCTCCAACCCATGTTTTCCTATTTCTGTGACGTTTTACAGTTCACATTAATTAATTGATTAATTTAGGTTTCTAGTTCACCCCTGACAGTGCTTAGAGTCTCCTCCTGGCTCTGTGCTCATGGATCACTCCTGGAAGTGCTGGGGGGGGGACCATATTGGGTTGGGGTGGGACGAGGGGGGAGATTCTCTCTCTTCTCTCTCTCTCCCCCCAACACCCCGGGCTGACTTCTGACTCTGCACTCAGGGATCACACCTGGTGGGGTTTAGGTATGGGATGCTGAGGATTGAACCCAGGTCAGCTGTGTGTGTGTGTACAAGGCCTGTGCCCTCCCTGCTGAGCTATGTCTTGGACTCTGCTGTGTCCCTGTTTCCCTCCTCACTCCACTCCCCCCCCCCAAATTCTTTTTTCTTTCCGGGATGCAGGACGGCTGCCAGACATCGACAAGCTGACCGCCTTGACCCCCAACCGTCCTGAGGGGAAATGCCCACCAACCGCGGGCACCTGCCGGATGACCTGGAGCACCCCGGGGGCACCACCGAAGACCGGGGGGAAGCGTGGCAACAGCGCAATGCCGGATGGACCCCTACACCACCGCTGCGGGGCCGTGGGGGCCAGCTCGAGAAGACCACCACGCGAGGGCTGTCCCAGCATCCGAGGAACCCCGGCCTCAGGGAAGGGGAAGAGAGTGAGGTCCGGAGGATTCCACACCCCTGAGCACACCCACGACGCACCCAGTGTGGGGAGAAGGGAGGGCCCTGCTGGCAGCGCAAGATGGGTCCCATTCGTCAAGAATGTCCATCCCTCGTCTGGTGCGGCTTAGGCCCGGCCCAGGATCTTAAACCTACTTAAGCATGATCTCCTCAGCTTGCCCTGCATCTTAGCTTCTCTCAGCCATCTCTCCTCAGCCTCCTTCCATCCTCCAAAACCTGCTAATCTCCTCTCCTGGCCTTCAGGCCAAACCTGTCCCTGTTCAGGCGCCAGAATGTTGCATGACAGCCCTTTGGATCAGCTGGAAGGTGCTGGATGGTGATGGAGGGACGAGAGGCCTTTCTGGTCCAGCCCAGGACCACGTGTGTCCAACTCCCTCTAGCGGACAGGTCTGAGGTTTCAGGATAGCGGCAGGGAGAAAACTCACAGGCAGTCAGGGTTCAGGAAATATCAGCTTTATTCAGCCCTGGCCAACGAGTGTGGCCTATGAAAACCTCTTCCGCTGGATCCCTATTCAGCCCTGCATTGTACCTTGACTTTCAGTCTTTCCTCCTTATGCTTCTCTCTCAATCCATTCTCCAAAATCTTTTTTTTTAAACTACCTTTATTTAAACACTGTGATTACAAATATAATTGTAGTTGTATGATTACAGTCATGTAAAGAACACCCCCCTTCACCAGTGCAGGATTTCCACCACCAATTTCCCAGATCTACCTATTCCCCACCCCACCCACACCTGTACTTGAGACAGGCTTTCTTTTTCCCTCATTCATTCACATTGTTATGATAGTTTTCAGTGTAGTTATTTCTCTAACTGCACTTATCATTTTATGTGGTGAGCTTCATGTCATTAGCTGCACCTACATGGGAGATGGGGGGGAAGTAAGGGTTGGGACTGAGGCAGTAAAATATTGGAAATGAATTTTGTAGGGCAGTATCAAGGTCCCAATACAAGATGGATATTATGGATATATAGAATATATACACACAATATTATCAATATGAAAACAAAGAGAAAAAATTTCCACCCACTGTCCCAATATAAACCAGTGCTAGAACAGCCTGCCCTCCTCCCAGATTGCATTACCATTAGTGTAGGGAGAGATAGGGGGAAAGCCTGTTGACCCCTGTAGAGTCCACCTAGACCGGTGCCCAGGGAAAAACTGAAGTCCAGGGGAGAAAAACCCTATACCTGGCAAGAGCTGGTCTCCAGAATCAAGGACAAAATCGGAAGCCAGATGTCTGCCCATCCTCCTCCCCATGCACCTCCCCCCTGGAGTACCGAGGGAGGAGGGAAGCCTGAGGACCACTAAGAGTCCACCTGAACCCACTTCTGGCCATCTGAGCTGGCACCTCGGGAAGGCCTGGAGTCGGGGGGAAAAAGACAAGGACGGCTGGGGGATTGCCAAGTCTCCCAGCACTCCCCAGGCCGGGGAGAAGGGCTCTGGTATGGGGCCTCCCCAAACCCCATACCTGGCAAGAGCTGGTCTCCAGAATCAAAGAGGAAACCGGAGGCCAGATGTCTGCCTGCCCTCCTCCCCATGCACCTCCCCCCTGGAGTACGGAGGGAGGGGGGAACCTGAGGACCACTAAGAGTCCACCTGAACCCACTTCTGGCCACCTGAGCTGGCACCCAGGGAAGGCCTGGAGTCAGGGGAAAAAGGCAAGAATGGCTGGGAGCCTGCCAAGCCTCCCAGCACTCCCCAGGCTAGGGAGAAAGGCTCTGGTATGGGGCCTCCAAAATCTTCTAATCCCCCATCCTCCCCTTCACGCAAACCTTTTGAGACCTCCCAAGACCCCTCCCAGAAATGGGCAGGTCTTATCCTAAGTTAAAGTTATGTAGAAGATGGGGGTGGGTGACATCTCCCCCTCCCTGAATATAAATGAAGGGAGTAAGCTTTTGTATTCCTGACTCCACCTTTAGCCAAAGGCAGAACCTGATACTCCCATAACAACAAAGTTTAAAGTGTAATATTACACATCAGCCTTTTCCATCAGCATAACTTTTCTGCAAAATACACCTGTAACTTAAAATTTTCTTAATGCTTTTTAAACCAAGCACTATCCTGGAACTTCCTTGTTCCTGTACTTCTAATACTATTTAACCTCTTCCCTAGAACTCTCTTGTTCCTATTAACCTTTCCGTAAACACATTACAAGAACATCTATACAGAAAATACATTTTGAAAACAGGCCACGACATCAAAATACACGGTAAAACATGCAATTGGGAACATTAATTATGGAAAACGATAAAGCACGTTTAAATCAGCAAGAAAATGACTTAAATCAAAGTTACATGCAGGCGGTTTTAAATCAAACTTTTCAGTTGGCCTTACAGCTTCTCCACTGGGCACATCAGGGTGTGTTCAAAGTTTAAGGTGGTTCAAGCTGAAAGTCTGAAATTTCCAAAGTCGAAATCCATGTTCAGGCTGACGGTCATAAATGAGAATTCAGTCCGCTCTCAATACAGTCTTTTTTTCCTCATTCTTTTCCAATTAGGGCTCTGCATTAATCTGAGAAGGCTGAGGATTTTTGGAAACAGGATTTCTTGCAACAAAGTCTCAGTCCTGGGCCTCCGATGGGGGTGATCCAATTTTTCACCTTCCCTCGGTTACTGGCCCTTCTGCCCCTAGAAGGGGACTCGGCCATCTTTAAATGTGGCTCCATGTGGCCCAAGGTTTTGGGCTCATCCCAGCTGAAAAGAGCCAAAATGAAACACACTAACAAAAATCTCACCATGATTGTCCTCTTGGGTCCAGGGTTTAAATCCAATTTCGGGCGCCAGAATGTTGCCTAACAGCCCTTTGGATGGGCTGGATGGAGGTGTATGGAGAGATGGAGGGGTGAGAGGCCTTTCTCTTCCAGCCCAGGACCAGGTGTCTTCAACCCCCTCCAGCCGGCAGGTCTGAGGTTTCATGGCAGCAGAGAGGAAATGCACAGACAGGTTTCAGGAGATATCTTTATTCATGGCCCTAGCCACCACATCTGTGGCCTATAATCTTAAACCACACTATTTAAGCATGCTCTCTTCAGCTTGCCCTGGGTCTTAGCTTCTTTCAGCCATCTCTCCTCCTGCTCCCTCTATCCTCCTAAATCTCTCCCCCATCCTACTCCCCTTCCAGCCAAACCTTTTGTTACCTACCAAAGACCCCTCCCAGGGTAAGTCATATTAGCAGGTAAGGTTACTCGAAGACTGGGGGATGGGCAACATGAGGGTTCCATGGCTTGCTGCTCTGTGTCCTGGTCTGTGTTCTGCCCAGGACACCATTTTTTTTTGTTTTTTGTTTTTTTTTTTTTTTTTTTTTTTTTTTTGGGCCACACCCGGCGGTGCTCAGGGGCTACTCCTGGCTGTCTGCTCAGAAATAGCTCTTGGCAGGCACGGGGGACCATATGGGACACCGGGATTCGAACCAACCACCTTTGGTCCTGATCGGCTGCTTGCAAGGCAAACGCCGCTGTGCTATCTCTCTGGGCCCTCACCATTTTTTTTTTTTTTGTATTTTCTTCCCAGGACACTATTAACCATGGTTTCTGCTTCCACTGACCAATCCAGCTCCTGTTCTTCCGTTTTCTCTTTTTTGTTCTTCCTTTTGCTTCATCTTCTTTTCTCCTCCTCCTTTACCTCCTCCTACTCATCCACCACCACACTTTTTTCTTTTGTTTGTTTTTTAGGTTACTCCTGGCAGCGCTCAGGGGTTCCTCCTGGCCCTGTGCTCAGAAATCGCTCCTGGCAGGCTCGGGGGATTATATGAGATGCCAGGATTTGAACAACCGACCTTTGCATGCAAGGCAAAACGCCCTACCTCCATGCTATCTCCCCGGGCCTCTGACTCTGTTCTTAAGAATTTCTTCTGGGGGCCAAAGAGATAGCATGGAGGCTAGGCATTTGCTTGCATGCAGAAGGAGGGTGGTTCGAATCCCGGCATCCCATATGGTCCCCCGAGCCTGCAACCTGCCAGGAGCGATTTTTGAGCATAGAGCCAGGAGTAACCCCGGAGTGCTCCTGGGTGTGACCCAAAAACAAAAACAAACAAACAAACAAAAAGGAATGAAGAAGCTGGAGAGATAGCACAATGGGGGAGGGCATATGCCTTGCGCACTCTCGACCTGGGTTCAATCTCTGGCATTCTATATGGTCCCCCGAGCCTGCCAAGAGTAATTTCTGAGTTTTGCGCCAGGAGTAACCCCTGAGAACCACCGGGTGTTTTCCCAAAACAAAAAAATAGGAATGATGTTCGTTTGTTTACTAACGATGGTGATGATAGGCTGTGTGTTCACACACAGAGAGACAGAGAGAGACAGAGAGAATTAAAGTGACTAATTTAAGAGGCCAGAGATAACTGCAGGTAAGACACTTGCTTTATATACCCAGACCCTGGTTTCATTCCCGCCCTGAAGATCCAGGAAACACCATCGGGCACAGAGCTATGAGAATCCCATGAGCACCGCCGGTGTGACCCCAAAACAGAAAAACACACAAAGAATAGGCAGCTCAGGCGATCTTCTCTGGTTTGAAGGTTTATTTCTGCAGCCTCTGAAATGAGTGAGAAATTGCGCTGTGAGGCAATGCCGCGTACGGCCACGAGAGGTCGCGCCTCGGCCAAGAGCCGCAGCTGCGGGCTTGCCAATGACTTTAGTCTGCAGATAATCAAGAGGCAGCCTAGAAACTGTTTTCCTCCTTGTGGTTCTCAAACTTGTGGAACTCAGTATTGTTCCTTTTTGTTGAGGGGGGGGGGGTCACACCTGGTCTGTTCGTGACTTCCCCACTCTTCACTCAGGGATCTATACTCTTGGTGGGACTTTGGGGACCATATGGGCTCAAACCCATATTGGCTGGGTACAAGACAAGCACCCTATTTTCTGTATTTTGGCCCCTGGACTTATTTTATTTATTTATTTATTTATTTATTTATTTATTTATTTATTTAGTTTTTTAGGTCACACCCGGCGGTGCTCAGGGGTTACTCCTGGCTGTCTGCTCAGAAATAGCTCCTGGCAGGCATATGGTCCCATATGGTTCCCCGGGATTCGAACCAACCACCTTTGGTCCTGGATCAGCTGCTTGCAAGGCAAACGCCGCTGTGGTATCTCTCCGGGCCCTTATTTTAGTGTGTGTGTGTGTGTGTGTGTGTGTGTGTGTGTGTGTGTATACCTGTAGGTTCACTGTGTATTCCTGGTTCTGTGCCAGGGCTCACTCCTGGGTTGGTGGTGATAGGAGATATCAGTTGCATGGAAGGTAAGTACCTTACCTGCTGCGCTATCTCTTGGACCCTGGACTGTTTTTTGTTTTGTTTTATTTGGTTCTGTTTTGTTTATGGGCCACTCCCGGCGTCTCTCAGCGCTTACTCCTGACTCTGGTTTCAGAAATCTCCCCTGGCCAGCTCGGGGAAAATATGGGATGCTGGGAATAATCGAACGTGGGTCTGTCTTAGGTTGGATGCGTGCAGGGCAAATCCCACCTGTACTATTGCTCAGCACAGTGCACATTTGTTTTACTAAGTTCTATTTTTTTTTTTGTTTGTTTTTTTTGGGGGGAGGTCACACCTTGTGTTGCTCAGAGTTACACCTGGCTCTGTGCTCAGAAATTGCTCCAGGCATGCACGGGGGGAAAATATAGGATGCCGAGATTTGAACCACTGTCCATCTCAGGGCATATTTTCAAGGGACTTTTTTGTTTTGCTTAGGATACTGCAGGGATCGAACCAGGGTCAGTCATATGTGAGGTAAAAGCCTTCCCTGCTTTGCTGTTGCTCCAGCCCAACAGGGATTTTGCTAAATGGCTTCACACATTGACTTTCCTCTGTCATTGGAAAGTGTTTATTTACTTATTTATTTTTGGGTTTTGGGTCACACCCGGCAGTGCTCAGGGTTTACTCCTGGCTCTATGCTCAGAAATCACTCCTGGGAGCTGGAGAGATAGCATGGAGGTAAGGTGTTTGCTTTTCCATGCAGAAGGACAGTGGTTCAAATCCCGGCATCCCATATGGTTCCCCAAGCCTGCCATGGGTGATTTCTGAGCACAGAGCCAGGAATAACCTTTGAGCGGTGCCAGGTGTGACCCAAAACAAAACAAAACAAGATCGCTCCTGATAGGCTCGAGAGACCATATGAGATGCCAGGATTCGAACCACCATCCTTCTGCATGCAAGGCAAATGCCTTAGCTCCATGCTATCTCTCTGGCCTCCAATTATCTAGCATTTTTTCCTATAGTGAATTTCCCTATTTTAAAAAGTTTTCCATTTTTTCCATTTGGGGGCTATAGCCACCTGTTCTCTGGGCTTACTCCAGCTCTGTATTCAGCAGTCACTTCTGCCATGTTGGGGGAACCCTTTGGGATGCTGTTGAGTGAACCCAACTTAACTTTCTGCAAACACCCTTCCTACTGTACAAAGGCTTCAGCCCTATTTTTTCCTAATTTTATGATGTCTTACAGTTTATTTATTTATTCATTCATTCATTTATTTATTTATTTATTTATTTATTTATTTATTTATTTATTTATTTATTTATTTATGTTTCTAGGTCATACCTGGCAGTGCTAAGGGGCTACTACTGCTCTGTGCTCAGGGATCACTCCTGGCTGGGGCACCATAAGGGGTTGGAGTGGGGGCGAAGGGGAACCGAACCCTCATGGGTCCTTTGGAATCCTGAGCTTCACTTCTGTGGATGCTCAGGGCCCTTGAAGGAAAGAGAGAGAGAGAGAGAGAGAGAGAGAGAGAGAGAGAGAGAGAGAGAGAGAGAGAGAGAGAGAGAGAGAGAGAGAGAGAGAGAGAGAGGCAGTTTCAAGCGGGGGTGGAGGGAATCAGTCCCAATGAGGGGCCTAGCCAAGATAAGGAGTGATGGATTTCCAGCCTCTACCATGAAGGGGGTGCGTGTGGAGCACCCAGAAGGGACCTGTGAGCACAGACCAATGAGAGAGCTCAGAAGAAAGACAGTCATTTCCTCTGGCTAGCTGTACTTTCTTGTGGGGCTTAAAAAACTGCAGCCCTCAGGGCAAGGGATCCCCAGAGGTAGTGACCAAGGGACGGGAGACAGGATGTGGACAATGGTGAGTCCAGGGATGCATGCTTGGGGGGTCCTAATGGACCCTTCTCTCTCTCTCTCTTTCTCTTCTCTCACTCTCCTCTCTCTCTTCTCTCACTCTCCTCTCTCTCTCCTCTCTCTCCTCTCTCTCCTCTCTCTCCTTACTCCTCTCTCCTCTCTCTCTCTTCTCTCACTCTCCTCTCTCTCTCCTCTCTCTCCTCTCTCTCCTCTCTCTCCTCTCTCCTCTCTCCTCTCTCTCTCTTCTCTCACTCTCCTCTCTCTCTTCTCTCACTCTCCTCTCTCTCTGCTCTCTCTCCTCTCTCTCTCTCTCTCTCTCTCTCTCTCTCTCTCTCTCTCTCTCTCTCTCTCTCTCTCTCTCTCTTTCTCCAGCTGTGCTCAGGGCTGACTCCTGGCTTGCTAATGGGACCCTAATGGATGCAGGAATTGTACCCATGTCAGCTGCGTGCAAGGCCAGTGCCCTCCCTGTTGTGCTATGTCTTGGGCTCAGCTGTCTCATTTCTGGGCCCCTTGGTTTCTCTCCACTCCCCCCCGCCCCCCCCCCCCCCGTACCCAAATTCTTCTTTCCTTCCTTTCTCTTTTCCCTGCTTGGAGTCATAACCCTCCCAGTTCTGCACCCTGACTGTCCTCAGACCTTTTGCGGAACTTTGAGATAGCTCCAGAACCTGCCTCCCTTTCTCTCTTTCAGAAATCAGAAAATAGGAGTGAAAAAAAAAAAAAAAAGGAAAATAGGAGTGCTCCCATGGGGTGGGGTAGGGTCCAGAGCAATGGAAGTGGCAGGTGGACACTGGGAACCCTGGAAAAAGACCAGCTGTGGCCTGAGAGCCAGCGAGCTAAGCATGGAGCACGCAAGAGCTGCAGGGTTTGATCCTGGCACCGCCGAGGGTCCCCTGAGCTCAGAGCTAGGAGCCGGCCCTGAGTACTCCCTGGGGTGGCCCCAAACCAATATGGATGAAACAGGACAGGCGAGTTACTGAGCTGGCAGTGGGGCTCTGGGGTCTCTTCTCCAGCTTCTGCCTTGCTTCACCTGGTGAAGGAAATGGAGCCGGAATGGGGTGTGTGTGTCACGTTCCTTCCTTTCCCAGTTATGACAGGTAGAACATGTGTGTGCTTCTGTGTCCGTGTATTTTGTGTTTTTGCATGTATTTGTGTGCTTTCGTGTTTCTGTGTATGTGATTGTGTGTATGTGTATATGTGTGTGTTTGTGCATGTATGTGTGTGCTTGTATTTGTCTATAACTGTGTGTTTGTGTGTATGTATGTGGCTGTTTGGTCACAGCAGGCTTTGATGTCTCTATTTCCCTAAATAGTCCCAATCAGCAAGTTTGGAACCTCTGGTCAGTGCCAGCAGATGCAGCTTTGCGCACAGATTGTGGGCGATGGAACTTTCTAGAGACAGAGGTCTGGGAACCCATGGGATGAGAAATTGGGCCTGGGGGCCATGTTGAAATTCCTGCCTGATTTCTGTCTAGTATGTAATATCTGAGGATACTTTAGTCTCGGGCCCCAGGTCTCTCCATCTAAGTGATCTTTCACGCACAAAATGAAGGGTTTGTGTAGAATGAATTAAATTAATAATAGTCCTTGATGATGCTTGTTGGTGGATGGATGGTGAGGCCTTTCTCTCCCAGGCCAGGAGCCTGCAACCCCTTGCAGCCTGTGGGTCTGTGGGTTCAGGGGAGTGAGGAGGAAATGACCCACAGCATCAGAAGAAGTCAGGAGACATGAAACTTTATGATTAATAGGCCTTAGCCACCATGTGTGGCTTCTAAGCTAACCTTGTAAGCAGGCTCCATAAACACTTAAACATGTTTTGTGTGTGTGTGTTTGTGTGTGTGTGTGTGTGTGTGTGTGTGTGTGTATGTGTGTGGTTTTTGGTTCACACCCGGCAGCACTCAGGGGTTTCTCCTGGTTCCACGTTCAGAAATCGATCCTGGCAGGCTCTGGGATGCCGGGATTCGAACCAATGACACTCTGCATGAAAGGCAAATGCCTTACCTCCATGCTATCTCTACAGCCCCTTAAACTTGTTTTTTTATTCCTCCTTGATGCCAATTTCTCCTGCTGCTTCTTGCTGAATTTCTTTTAGAGCCCTTAGGCACCCCCTTTTGTTACCTTCCATAGACCCCTCCCAGATATAGGATGGTCTTCCTCTCCAGGAGAGATAGAAGGAAGTTGGGGAGGGGTTCCAGTTGGGAATCAAGTCGAGAGCTTGAGCAGATTTTGTGTTGGGATCCCTGGGCTCAATCCCTGGCACTTCCCATCCCCAAGCACTGGATATGGACCAAACTGAAATATGGCACAAAGGAAGCCATTGGAAAACTCAACTCCAAGAAAGAGCTGCTTTCCACCTGCTTCCAGCTGGCGTCTGGGCTTTCAGCACTGTCAAGGCTGAAACCGGCAGGACCTCTTCATTATTTTATTTATTATTAATTTTAATTTGTATTTTATAAAGATTTTAGTTTTTTTTGTGGGTGTGTGTCACACCTGGCAGCACTCAGGAGTTACTCCTAGCTCAATACTCAGAAATTGCCCCTGGGGACCCTATGGGATGCTGAGATTCGTCTAAGGCAAATGCCCTACCACTGTGCTATCTCTCCAGTCCGTAGAAGTATTTAAATTTAAATCAATTATTAACTTTTTATTTTTATTTATATATATTTTAGTTTTTGGGCCACACTTGATGACACTCAGGGGTGACTCCTGGCTATCTGCTCACAAATCCCTCCTGGCAGGCTCAGGGACCTTTGGGATGCTGAGGATCAAAGCCCAGTCGGCTGCATGCAAGAGAAAGCAAAGCAAATGCCCTTCCCACTTTCCTAGAGCTCTGGCCTTTCCCCTTCCTCCTCCTTTTGAACAGTTGTATACTCATCCTCTCTCCAGGCTAGCATGAGCCTCAGGGTGTGTTCAGCCAGGTCCTGGCCAGCTGCACTTGTGATCATTTGAAGCTTTCCTCAGAGAGTCCCACTGCAATGACTCCCAGTGTGCTGTTTCTGAGGCCGTTCCTAGAAACCTCAGAGCATTTCCCCTGGTTTGGTTCTGAGGGGCTGAATCAGCCAGGGCAAAGGGCTGAGGGAGGCCAAAGGCCGCAAGTGCTAAGGCAGCTGTGATCGCAGTCAAAGATGCTGAATCTTTTCCACATCTGGTGTGATGCGTCCCCACAGCACTGAGTCACACGGCTAAGGGTGGGGACAGTGGAATCATCAAAGGTCCAGGCAGAACATGACAGTCTGGGCCCTTCTGCTGTGCTGGACATGAACCATTTAGTGACTGGAGTTGCGGGAATTATTGGGGACAGGGACAGGTCCCAGGAAAAACGGAGGGCAAGATGTTGGGGCTGGGGGCCTCGGCCTAGGGTTGATCATTTTATCTTTTTATGCGGGGGGGGGGCATGCCAAGTAGTGGTAATGTGCCACTCCTGGCTCTGCACTGAGGAATGCGACGTCCCAGGAAAACTGTAAAGCAAGATGTTGGGGGCTGGGGTCCTTAGCTCAGGGTTGACCAAAGAAAATCTCTCACCGCATTAACTTTTCTTGAGGGAGCATGCCCCTGGCACGAAAGGGTCCCTCCTGGTTCTGAGCTGAGGAATCACTCCTGGCAGGCCCAGGGAACCATATGGGATGCTGGGGGTCAAACCTGGGTCAGCCACCTGCAAGGCAGACACCCCCTGTGCTGTCCTCCAGCCACTTTAACTTTCTCCTTTGAAATTTCTCCTGCTTCTAGAACTTGGAGACAAGAGCCCCCCTCATAGGCTCACCACCCTCCCTTCAAGTTTACTTTCTGTCTCTGCCTCTGCCTTTTTCTCTGCTCATCGCTCCCATCTACAGCCACCGAGTCACATTTCCGACCACATGCTTACTGTGGGACCATCACAGTGGGGGGAGGATTGGGGAGGCTTGATAGCGGTTGTACGATGGTTATGGGGGTTGTCTGGGTTGCAACCCCCAGCATGTGTGACACGGAAGGGCTCCTCCAGGTCTTGGTACCTAGGGGAGCCTGCAAACTCTCCCCGCGACCCAGTGTTTAGGGTCCAGGTTACTGACAGCCTCCTGCACAGGCGCACATGTGGATGCTGCTCTGCCTCCTTGTCATCCCCGAGCCCGGGTTCCCAAGCTGGCTCACCCTGCTATGCAGCATCCGTGAAGGGATGCTGAGAACAGTCTCATTACAAAACATTTTTGGGGGCTGGAGAGATAGCACAGTGGTAGTGTGTTTTCCTTGCATGTAGTTGATCCAGGACAGATGGTAGTTTGTATCCTGGCATCCCATATGGTCCCCGAATCCTGCCAGCCATGATTTCTGAGAGCAGAGCTAGAAGTAAGATCTGATTACTGCCAAATATGGTCCCCAAATCTTTTGTTTGGTTGTGGGGTGCTGAAGGATCACACGTTGTGGTGTTCAGGAGCCCCTGCGGTATTGGGCTAAAGCCAAGGACTCAGCGATATAAAGTCCCCTTTAGGTTTTTTTTTGTGTGTTTTAGTTTGGGGGCCACAGTCAGTGATGCTCAGAGGTTATTCCTGGCTTTGCACTCAGGGGTCACACTTATCGGGGCTCAGTGGTGAAGGACATGTACCCTGTGGGTTCCTTCCTCCCTCCCTCTCTCCTTCCCTCCTTCCATCCTTCCTTCCCTCCCTCCCTCCTTCCCTCCCTCTTTCCTTCCTTCATTCCTTTCCTCCTTCCTTCCCTCCTTCCCTCCTTCCTCCTTCCTTCCCTCCCTCCTTCCCTCCCTCCTTCATTCCTTCTTTCCTTCCTTCCTTCCTTCCCTCCCTCCTTCCCTCCCTCCCTCCTTCATTCCTTCTTTCCCTCCTTCCTTCCCTCCCTCCTTCCCTACTTCCCTCCTTCCTCCCTCCCTTCCTTCCTTCCTTCCGTCCTCCCTTCCTTCCTCCTTTCCTTCCTCCTTTCCTTCCTCCCTTCCTTCCTCCCTTCCTTCCTTCCTCCCTTCCTTCCTCCCTCCTTCCTTCCCTCCCTCCCTCCCTCCTTCCTTCCTTTCTTCCTTCCTTTCTTCCTTCTTCTCTTTCTCCCCCTTCCCTCTTTCCTTCCTTCCTTCCTTCCTTACTCCCTCCCTTCCTTCTTACTTCCTTCCTTCTTTCCTTCCTTCCCTCCCTCCCCTCCTTCCTTCCTTCCTTCCTTTCTTCCTTCCTTCCTTCCTTCCTTCCTTTCTTCCTTCCCTCCTTCCTTCCTCCCTCCCTTCCTTCCTTCCTTCCTTCCTTCCTTCCTTCCTTCCTTCCTTCCTTCCTTCCTTCCTTCCTTCCTTCCTTCCTTCCTTCCTTCCTTCCTTCCTCCCTCCCTCCCTCCCTCCCTCCCTCCTTCCCTCCCTTCCTTCCTTCCTTCCTTCCTTCCTTCCTTCCTTCCTTCCTTCCTTCCTTCCTTCCTTCCTTCCTTCCTTCCTTCCTTCCTTCCTTCCTTCCTTCCTTCTTTCCTTCCTTCCTTCCTTCCTTCGCCACATCTAGCAGTACTCAGGGCTTCCTCCTGCCTCTGCATCCAGGGATTACTCCTTCCATACTGTTGAATTAAATGATAAAATAGCTCTTAGGATATGGGCTTGGATGGTGGTGGATGATGGAGGGGCCTTTCTCTGCCGTCTCAGGCCACGTGGCTTCAATCCCCTGCAGCTGGTGGGTATCTGGGTTCAGGAGAGGGGAGGTAGAAAACTGACATGCAGTCAGGCTTCCAGAGATCATCTTTATTTAGCCCTGGCCAACATATGTGGCCTATCATAACCATTTATGCTGGATCCTTATTCAGCCCTGCTTTCTAACTTGTCTTTCAGTCATCTCTCCTCCTGTTTCTTCTCCATGCAAAATCCCTTTTTGTCCCTTAGGCCAAACATTTGGTAACCTACCCAAGACCCCTCCCATTTCTTGTAGGTAATGTTACAGGAAGAATGGGGTTGGGATAACACCATACCTCAAGGGACCCACTGGGATTCTGGGAATCGAATCCACATCACCCACATACAAAGCAAGAGCCCTCCCTGAATTACTAACTCTCTAGCCGTCAGCTTTGGTGACTTCAACCTCTTCTTTGCCTGGCCCCATACTCCAGCTGGCTCTGCCATGTGCACTCTCATTCTCTGGGGGTATTTCCAAAGCCCTGGGGCTTCCCCTTCCCAGCTCTGACCCTCATCCTACTTCTCATCTGCCTCTTCTCATGGCCCACAGAACATCAGTGAAATTGAGTTCAATCACTACGACAACATGACTTGGGATGGCCAGCATGACCCACCAAGTCTCCAGGCCCAGCGGTCAGTGGTCATGGTCATCTACGTGGTCGTCTTTGTGGTGGGTGTGCCGGGCAACCTGCTGGTACTGTGGGTGACCGGCTCACAGGTCCGTCAGTCTATTAACGCCATCTGGTTTCTCAACCTGGCTGTGGCCGACCTCCTCTCCTGCCTGGCGCTGCCAATCATCATTGCAACCATCATGCATGGCAGATGGCTTTTAGGTAAGATGGGCTGTCATATCCTGCCCTTGCTCTTGTACTTCAACCTCTACGCCAGCGTCCTGCTCCTCACCACCATCAGCGCCGACCGCTTCCTCATCGTCTTCAAGCCCATCTGGTGCCGGAACTACCGTGTGGCCCGGCTGGCCTGGCTGGCTAGTGGCGTGGCCTGGATGCTGGCCCTGGTGCTCACCATCCCTTCCTTTGTCTTTGTAGAAGGCTACGAGGATCCTGTTTCTAAGGACGTATTCTGCTTTGTGGACTTTGTGACAGACAGTGCAGCACTTACTGTCACCGTCATGCGCTTTGTCCTGACGTTCCTGGGCCCCCTGGTCACGATGAGCGTCTGCTACACTTTGCTCCTGCTTCGGACCTGGCGCCGGCCGGCCACTCGCTCCACCAAGACCCTCAAGATGGTGGTGGCTGTGGTGACCAGCTTCTTCGTCCTCTGGCTTCCCTTCCATTTTTCAGACTTGCTTTTTGTCTTTTTCCCCAGTCTCTCCTCCAACATGGAGCTAGTCGTATCCCTGTACATAATTGGAACGGCCCTAGCTTACACCAACTGCTGCATCAACCCCATTATCTATGTGGCCGCTATGGGGCTATGGGGCCAGCACATCCGGTTCTGGCTTGGCCGGCTGCGTCAACTGCTGACTGAAGGCTAGGATTCGGAGAGCAAGTCCCACCCGTTGTCCACGGTGGGTTCCGAGGTCCCTAACAGCCAGACCGAGGTGTGAGGGTTCCACGGCCTGCTGCCTTGTGCCCCGGTTCATGCTCTGCCCAGGACACTCTGATCCGGGGTTTCTGCTGTCACTGGCCGATCTGGCTTCTGTTCTTCCTTTTTCTTCATCTCCTTTTTTCCCCCTCCTCCACCTCTTCTTCCTCCTCTTCCTCTTCTTCCACCACCACCTCCTTCTTATCTTTGTCTTCCTCCTCTCCTTTTTCTCCTGTTCTTCCTTTAACTCCATCTACTTCCCTTTTTCTTCTTCCTACACCTGGTGCTGCTCAGGGGTTACTCCTGACAGTGTCTGGGAACCCTCTGGCATGCTGGAGATTGAACCCAGGTCAGCTGTGTGCCAAGAAGCCTCTCTCTCCAATCCTGATTTCTTCTTTTGCAAAAGAGTTTGATTTAGAAAATGCAGGGTCCAGAAGCCCCCCAGGGGGGCCCGGCCAGCAGGAATTAGCTGGGAAGGCTTCTTAGACAACCGCACTCCTATTTTGCTGAGTAGAAGCACAACCACACTGTAAGAAATTTAAGAGAGGTTAATAATAAATGGCCTAAGACAATATTTCACTGTTCAAAGGCGTTTATTGAAATACAACTCCTTCTTTTATAGTGAAGGAGAAGGGGGCAGTACAAAGGTGCTGTCAATCATACTTTTGGCGCGAAGTGGACAGTGGGCTAGGGGGCTGGATGACCTTCAAGCTATGCTGAACGTGCTGTTTCAATGGAAACTTTTAGTGTCCTTCTAGCTGCATTCCTAATTGCTTGACTATCAGGAAATGGTGCAATATGTGCTTGCCTAATTGATCTTGAACAGACAATATAGCATATACTTATTGATAACAGCCTAAATTACTCCGGAATGTGGTCTTAAGGAATGGGGCCTAGTTTCTGATAACTGTACCAGGCAGTTTTTACTCTCCTCCGGGCATAGAGCTAAATTATGTCCTGCAGCTGCACATTCTTTTCTCTTAGCTCAAAAATTTACAGCAAGACTGCATATTGCTTTTAGGTGAAAAGCTGGGCTATGGCAGAAAGAACAGCAAAATGTCCTCAAACAAGTCAGTTCCCAACAAGAAAACAAGAAGTTACACATCTCAGCTCTCCAGAATGGAATGATCTTTTCTTTTCTTTTTTTAGTGGGTCACACCTGGCTGTGCTCAGGGTTTACCTCCTGGCTCTGTTCTTAGGACTTCCTCCTGGCAGTGCTCAGAGGACCATAGGGGATGGAAGGGATGCATGGGTAAGCCCCATGCAAGTGCCCTCCCCATTATACTGTCACCTGGCCCCCAAATGTTAAACTTTATAAGTAAACCAAATAAACAAAACAGAAACTTTGGAATAGCATCTCCATTGTCTGTCCCTATCCCCCTGTACGATTGCTTCTTGTGAAATCACATGGAACTTGGACCCGAATATTGGCATTGAAAGGAAGAGATGGGGCCGGAGAGATAGCATGGAGGTAGGGTGTTTGCCTTTCATGCGCAAGGTCGGTGGTTTTAATCCCGACATCCCATATGGTCCCCTGAGCCTGCCAGGAGTGATTTCTGAGTATAGAGCCAGGATTTCTGAGCATAGAGCCAGGAGTAACCCCTGAGCTCTGCCAGGTGTGACCCCGTCCAAAAAAAAAAAAAAAAAAAAAGGAAGAGATGCAGATTTCATGCCTGTGGCCCCTTCCTTGCTGTTGTGTATTTAAACATTTTTATGGGATTATTATGTTATTGACCGTACCCTGATCGGTGATTGTGCCCTAGCCTAGGGTGTGACCTGGCATTCTGCTCCCACCCTAGGGTGGTACATGATTCTGCTCCCACCATTGGGTGGTACCTTATCCCACCATTGGGTGGTACCTTACCCCACCATTGGGTGGTATCTGATTCTGGGGTATAAAAGCAAGGGTGTGGAAGGCGGGGGTGGGGGGGGCTTTTTTCCTGGGCCTCTTCTTAGGCCTTTGGGCTTCGGCCACTTCATGGAATGAAGAGCTGTTTTCTTCGGAAGCCTGACTGCCTGTTGGCTTTTTTCCTGCCGCATTCACCTCAGAACCACCTACTGAACAGGGTAACAGAAGTGTGGTCCGAGCTGGAGGAGAAAGGCCCCATCCTCCATCCCTCCATCAGTCAACCCCATCTAGGGCTGAATTGCAACACCTTGCCTCTCTGATGCCCCCAGCCTGCTCCCCTCTCACTCCTGCAACTTAGTTCTTTCTAGAACTTTTGGGGGCATATTAGGGGCATGGCAGGATGGAAGGGTGCTCATAGTGCTGGTAGATGGAAGAAGGACTGGGGAATATGCGGAGCTTGTCTAGATGTCAAAGCAGAAGGTTGTGGACCAGAACTAGCAGAGTTGCAAGCCAGTGTGAGTTCATCGTCATGGAAAAATGTTCTGTCTTTGGGATCATGCAGTGGGTGAACTGGTGTCTGTGTGTGTGGTGTGTGTGTGTGTTTATATGTATGTATGTATGTATGTGTGTGTTTTGCCATGCCCTGCAATGCTCATTGCTTACTCCTGGCTCTGTGCTCAGGAATCACTCCTGATGGAGCTCAGGGCACCCTGTGGGATGCTGGGGATCGAACCCAGGTGACCTGCGTGCACAGCCAATACCCTCCTTACTTCTCTGTTTCTCCAGCTCCACGAGTTCACCTTTTGATGAAAAAAATGACAAATCAAAGCAGTCTGGGTTCTCTGAGTCCTGGAAATCCAACAAAATCCAGTTGGAAATGTGGTCATGGCTTGCAAACATTGTTGTACCATGTTGTGTATGTGGTGGGGGAGAAGAATTCATCCCTTCAGCGCTGGGTCTAGATAAATCCTTTGGCACTTTCAGAAGGAAAGACAGGTTGAAAGATGAACAAGGACTTGAGGACAGAGTGATGGAGAGGTGTTGGCATTGACTGTATGGAACCTGGGTTAAATTAGGCATCACATAGTGTCCCCCACACCCGGCCAGGAGTGATCCCTGGGCAAATACAGTACATGTGGAGCATGTATAAAGCCCCTGGTTCAATCCCTTCCACTTTGTGCACCCCAAGATGCCTCTGGGTCTTCGCTGGAACCCCTGAGCATCATGACACACAAAAACTGCCAAAATCAAAAGCTAAAGAGGAGCCAGGGATCTGGAGAGAGTTTTGTGTGTGGGAATTCTAGGTCTGGTTCCCAGAACTTTAAAGCTCACCAAATAGCTTCCAGGATGGCTAATTTGATCACTGCTAGAATCACCGGACTTTGCTGGGGCGAGATCGCAGAAATCTGCAAGGTTGCCGGGCTTCTGCAGGTTACTGCAGTTAGCTGCAAGTTCACCTGCTATTCCAGTGCTGAAAGGCTGCAGAGGACTGAAGGGCCCTGTGCTGGACAGAGAGAGAAGTTAGAAGGGAGAGAGAGGGGAGAGAGAGAATTAAAGTGAGTAGTTTCAGAGGCCAGAGAAATAGTGCAAGTAAGACACTTGCCTTACACAGCCAGACCCTGGTATCATCCCCCCTCTGTAGATCCAGAAAATATCATCAGGCACAGAGCTAGGAGTATCCCCTGAGCACTGTGGGTGTGACCCCCAAACAGGCAATGTTCTCTGGTTTGAAGCTTTCTGCAGCCTTTGAAATGAGCAAGAAATCGGGCTGTGAGGAAATGCCGCGACCGGCCACTAGAGGACGCCCGTGCGCCTCAGCCTGGAACATGGCTGCCGGGTTGCCCATGACTTGTAGTCTACAGCTAAGCATCCATTGGCGGCCAAGGAATTGTCTTCAGCGCTGCGGCTCTCAAGCTGCTTGTGGACCTCAGCATTATTCCATCTTTAGGGGGTGGGGGACACATCTGGTCGTGCTCATGACTTTCTCCCAACTCTGGGCACAGGGATCACTTCTGGTGGGATTGGGGGACCATATGGGATCAAACCCATATTGTCTGGGTACAAGACAAGCACCCTACTTTCTATATTGTTCCGGCCCCTGCACTTCTTTACTTTGGGGGGAAGCAGTGCACGCCTGGTTAGGTTCGCTACATATTCCTGACTCCGTGCACAGGTTCACTTCTGGGTTTTGGTGGTAGGAAAGATTAGTTGCATGCAAGGCAAGTACCTTACCTGCTGTGCTATCTTTGGACCTTGGACTGTTTTTTTGTTTTGTTTTGTTTATGGGGCCACACCCAGCACCTCTCAGGGCTTACTCCTGGCTGTTCTCTGAAATCTCTTCTGGTGCAGAGAGATGGCACAACAGTTGGGTGTTTGCCTTGCATGCAGTGGATTTACGATGGGCGGTGGTTCAAATCCTGGCATCCCATAAGGTCCCCTGAGGCTGCCAGGAGTTATTTCTGAGGGCATAGCCAGGGTAACCCCTGATCATCACCGGTGTGGACCATAAACCAATAAAAAATGTACATCTTCCAGACACATTTTAATAAAGGGACTTTTTTGTTTTGCTTAGGGGACCCACTTGAATACAGCAGGGATGGAACCCAGGTCAGCCAGATGCAAGGCAAAAGCCTTCCCTGCTGTGCAGTTGCTGGGGCCCCAATTGGCCTTTTGCTAAATGGCTTCACACAACCTTCCTCTGTTGGGAAGTGTTTATTATTGTTATTAGGCTCCAGTATTTAGACTTGGGGCTACCTGGGTGCTGGTTGGGGGACCAGGTGGTGCTGGAGTTGAACCCAGGGCTCCCATGTGCAAGGCCCGTGCTCCTGGACTTTGAGCATCTCCCTAGCCTGCCTGTCAGTCCCATGTCCTTCTGTTCTGGAGGAGCGTGTTTGTGTGTCTGTCCTTCTGTGCAGTCACTGCAGATACCGCGTATCTTTCACAGAACCCTGAGATGTCACAATGCATGACACTTCCTTATTTCCATCTAGACTAGCGGTGGAATCAGATTTGTTCCTGAAACTACCTAGAATTTTTGTGAATGTCCCTATTTTAAATGTTTTTTGGAATTTTTCAGTTTAGGGGCCACAGCCAACTGTTCTCCAGGCTTACTCCTGTTTCTGTATTCAGGGGTCACTTCTGCCATGTGGGGTGACCTTTTGGGCTGCTGGTGAGTGAACTCAGGGTGACTGCCTGCAAACAAACACCCTCCCTGTACTAAATCTCCAGCCCCAAGTTTTCCTAATTTTGTGATGTTTTACAGTTCACATTAATTATTTAACTCATTTATTTAGGTATCTAGGTCACACCTGGCAGTGCTCACAGTCTACTCCTGACTCTGTGCTCATGAATCACTCCTGGTGGTGCTGGGGGACCATATGGGGTTCGGTTGGGAACGAGGTGTGAATTGAACCCTCCTGGACCCTTTGTAATCCCGAGTTTCTCTGCTGTGGCCGCCCAGGGTCCTTGTAGGAGAGAGAGAAGGAGAGAGATAGTTCCAAGCAGGGGTGTGTGACATCCTGCCTGACTGAGGTTCCCAGCCAAGATAAGGGCGGGCAGATTTCCAGCCTCCTCCAGGAAGGGAGTGTGGGGATCACAGATACGCAGAAGGGAGTATCCCCTGACTACCTCCTGTGTGACCCCAAAACAGAAGAAAAGAAAGAATAGGCAGCTTAGTCAACTTCTCTGGTTTAAAGGTTTCTGCAGCCTCTGAAATGAGTGAGAAATTGCGCTGTGAGGCAATGCCTCGTCTGGCCACTAGAGGACGCCCGTGAGCTTGAGCTGGAGTCGTGGGCTCAGTTCTGGTGGGACTTGAGGGACCATATAGGAACAATATGTACCCATATTCGCTGGGTACAAGACAAACATCCTACGTGCTGTATTGTTCTGGAGCCAACACTTAATTTATTTTGGGGGTGCACACTTGGTTAGGTTCAGTGCATATTCCTGGCTCTGTGCTCAGGTGTCACTCCTGACTGGGGGACCATATGGGGTTGGGGTGGGGGCGATTGGGGAATCGAACCCTCATGGGCTCTTTGGAATCCTGAGCTTCACTGCTGTGCCCACAAGGGCCCCTGAAGGAGAGAGAAGGAGACAGTTTCAAGTGCGTGTGTGTGTGTGTGTGTGTGTGTGTGTGTGTGTGTCTGTGTGTGTGTGTTATCTGGCCTGACTAAGGGGCCCAGACAAAATAAGAGGGGATGGATTTCCAGTCTTCTCCAGAAATGGGGTGCAGTGGCCACATGGCACACAGAAGAGACCTGTGAACACAGACCAATGAGGATGCCCAGCAGAAAGATGGTTATTTCCTCCTGGCAAGCTGTTCCCTCCAGTGGGGCTTTAAAAACTGCAGCCCTCAGGCCACGGGATACCCAGAGACAGCAGCCAGGAGAAAGGAGACAGGACAGTGAAAACTGGCGAGTCCAGGGGTGCATGCTTGTGGGGGGCCCAAAAGGACTCTCTCTTTCTCTCCAGCTGTGCTTAGGGGTGATTCCTGGCTCTGCACTCAGTGATCACTCCTGGAGGAGTTCAGGGGACCCTATGGATGCCAGGGATCGAATCCAGGTCAGCTGCATGCAAGGCTAGCGCCCTTCCTGCTGTGCCATGTCTCATGCTCAACTCTCCTATTTCTGGGTCCCTTTTCCTTCCCACTCCCATACCTACTACCCAAATCCATCCTTCCTCCCTTCCTCCCTTCCTCCCTTCCTCCCTCCCTCCCTCCCTCCCTCCCTCCCTCCCTCCCTTCCTCCCTTCCTCCCTTCCTCCCTCCCTCCCTCCCTCCCTTCCTTCCTCCCTTCCTCCCTCCCTCCCTCCCTTCCTTCCTTCCTTCCTTCCTTCCTTCCTTCCTTCCTTCCTTCCTTCCTTCCTTCCTTCCTTCCTTCCTTCCTTCCTTCCTTCCTTCCTTCCTTCCTTCCTCTTTTCCCTGTCTGGAGTTATAAACCTACCAGTTCTGCAGCCCCGACTGACTTCAGACCTTTTGTGGGGATTCTTAAGCTCTCCCCAGAATACCAGTCTCCTTTCCTCAATCAGAGAGCTGGAGTGCTCCCCTGGGGTGGAAGTCCAGAGCCATGAAAGTGGCAGGTGACACTGTAGTCTGTGGAAAAAGACCAACTGTGGCCCAAGAGCCAGCACAGCTTAGAGGGGAGCACACTTGCCTTGCTCCAGTCAGAGCTGCAGATTCCGTCCTTGCATCTCTGAGGGTCTCGAAGCTCAGCGCCAGGAGTCACTGAGCACCAACTGGTGCCCCCAAACCTAGACAGATGAAATAGGACAGGCGAGTTACTGAGCTGGCAGCGGGGTGCTCAGGTCCCTCCTCCAGGGTCTGCCTTACTTCACCTGGTGAATGGAGACGGAATGTGGGGTCACATTACTTCTTTTACCAGTAGTAGTTCTACCAGATAGAACATATATGTGTGTTTCTGTATGTTGTGTGTTGTATGTGTTTCTGTTTCTGTGTGTGTTTGTGTCTATTTGTGATTTGTGTTTTTGCAAGTATTTTTTTTAAATATAATTTTTATTTAGATCATAGTGGCTTACATATTGTTGACAATAATATTTTAGGTACATATTTACAGATAATCAGGGGGGATTCCCATCGCCAGTTTGTCCTCCTTACACCTTCGTTTTTTGTCCTACCTCCCGTATCCTCTTCCCTCACCCCCAGGGCTGCTAGAATATGTGGTCCCCTCTGTAGCAAGAATTTTTATGTTTGTGTGCTTCTGTGTGTTTGTGTTTCTGTGTATGTGATTGCATGCATGTGTGTTTGTGTGTGATTAAGTCTGTTTGTACATGTATGTGCATGCTTGTATTTGTCTATATACGTGAATTTGTGTGTTTGTGTGTATGTATGTAGGTATTTGGTCACAGCTTACTTCATTGTCTCTGTTTCCCTAAAACTAGTCCTGATCACCAGTTTTGGACCTCTGGTCTGTGCCAGCAAACACATCTGTGGGCACAGATTTTGGATGATGGAACTTTCCAGAAATGAAGGTCCAGGAATCCATGGGACAAGAAATCAGGTCTGGCAGCCATGTTAAAATTCTGCCTGATTTCTGTCTCCTGTGTCATATCTGAGGATACTTTAGTCTCAGGCCCCAGCTCTCTCTGAGCTCCCCAGCAAGTGATCTTTCACACGCAAAATTAAGGATTGGGGGGGGCCGGGCGGTGGCGCTGGAGGTAAGGTGTCTGCCTTGCCTGCGCTAGCCTAGGACGGACCGCGGTTCGATCCCCCGGCGTCCCATATGGTCCCCCAAGAAGCCAGGAGCAACTTCTGAGTGCATAGCCAGGAGTAACCCCTGAGCGTCACAGGGTGTGGCCCAAAAACCAAAAAAAAAAAAAAAAAAAAAAAAAAATTAAGGGTTGGGAAGTGAGTTGAAAGTTTGACTTAACTTTTTTGTTTGTTTGTTTAGGGGTCACACTGGGCAGCGCTCAGGGGTTCCTCCTGGTTCTGCCCTCAGAAGTTGCTCCTGGCAGGCTTGGGGGACCATAGGGGACGTTGGGATTCAAACTGCTGTCTGTTTGGGTTCACCCTGTACCAGACAGGCACCTTACCCTTTAGACCATTTGATCTAATGTTGGGAGCCCTGGGCTTGATCCCTGACACCTCACATTCTCCAGCCACTGGATATGGACCAAAGTGAAATATGGCAAAAATCAACCAATTGGAAAATCCTGAACTCCAAGAAACAGCTGCTTTCCACCTGCTTTTAGCTGGAGTCTGGACTTACAGAACTGTCAAGGCTGAAACCAGACAGGACCTATTCACTGTATTTCATTATTTTAGTTATTCTTGGTTTATATTAAATTTTTTTTTTGGTTTTTGGGCCACACCCGGCAGTGCTCAGGGGTTACTCCTGGCTGTCTGCTCAGAAATAGCTCCTGACAGGCACGGGGGACCATATGGGACACCGGGATTCGAACCAACCACCTTTGGTCCTGGATCGGCTGCTTGCAAGGCAAACACCGCTGTGCTATCTCTTCGGGCCCTATATTAATTTATTTTAATTTGTTTTACTTTATTTAAATTAAAAATTTAAATGTAAATTATTTTATTTTTATTTTGGGGCCACACTGAGTGGCACTCAGGGTTACTCCTGGCTCTATACGCAGAAATCTCTCTTGACAGGCTCAACCAGGGATCCTCTGGGATGCTTGGGATCAAACCCCAGTTAGCTGCATGCAAGACAAAGCAAAGAAAACGCCCTCCTCTCTGTCCTATGTTTCTGGCCTTACCCCTGCCTCCTTCTTTTGAACAGTTGTATACTATTCCCCTCCCGAGGCTGGAATGAGCCTGGGGGTGTGTTCAGCCCGGTCCTGGACAGCTGCACTTGTGATTATGTGAAGATTTCCTTAGAGAGTCAGAACAGCAAAGTTTTGCCAGTCTGCTGTGACTGGGCCATTTCTAGAAACCACAGAGCATTTCCCCCGAATTGGTTCTGTGTGGCTGTCAGTCAGGCAAAGGGCTAAGAGAGCCCATGGCAGGAAGCGCTGGGGCAGCTGTGATAGAGTCAAAGATGCTGAATCTTTTCCACAACTGGTGTGATATGTCCCCACAGCATTGAGTCACCCGGCTGAGGGTTGGGACAGTGGAAGCATTAATGTTCAGGCAGAACCATGACAATCTGGGCCCTTCTGCTGTGCTGGGTATTATCCATTTAGTCACTGGAGCTGAGGGCAAGTCTTGGGGACAGGACATGTTCCCAGGTAAACTGTAGGGCAAAATGTTTGGACTGGGAGCTTTAGTTGATAAATGGAAAACATTCACCCACTTTATGTTTTTTTTTGGGAGGACCCAAGCCAAGTGGCGCTAAAGGGTCCCTCCTGGCTCTGTGCTGACGAAACACTCCTGGCAGCCTCAGGGACCATATGGGGTCCCAGGGAAAGGGTAAGGCAAGATGTTGGGGATGGGGACCTCTGCCGAGGGTTGACTAAGGAAATATTTCACCCACTTTAACTTTTCTTTGATGGGGGGACACTCCCGGTGGTGCTAACGGATCACTCCTAGCAGTATTCAGAGGTCCTATGGGATGCTGGTGGTCGAACCTGGCTCAGCCATGCGCAAGGCAGACACTCTCCTGCTGTGCTCTCACCCACTTTCACTTTCTCCCTTGAAATTTCTCTTGCTTCTAGAAAAATGGAGACAAAATCCTCTTGGCTCTCCACCTGTCCCTCCACATTTGTTCTGTCCGTCTTTTTGTCTGTCTTATTCTCTGTTCATTGCTCCTATCTATAGGTACCATACATCTTATGATAAGGGGGGAAACCGTTCTGTGTCAGGAACATATTCTGTTGGCACATCATACATCTATGATAGGGGGTATGACAAATATCAGAATTTTAGCAAGAGTTCAGCAAATGTTTAAGTTCAGCAAAAGTTTAGCTTGAACGAAAGTTTAACTTGAACTAGAGTTCAGCAAAACTTTGACAGGTTATTGCTAAGAGGCCTTTTACAATTACTGATATATTCTAAGCAAGCTTTTCCTCACTTTATACTTACATATATTCCAAATGCTACCCCCACATTCCCCCTTTTTCTAGTATTATACTGAGGAATCTTTCTCAGGAAAACTTTATATGCATGTTACTGACACAAAATTAAAAGCTACACTGTATTAATACAATAAACATCAAACAGTAAACAGTTGTGGATTTTTAGCTGAGTGAGGGATTTTGCTATCTGTCCACTGCTCTTTAACTGGACTTAATTTTCTGCGACCCCCGATGGGGGACCCCCGACCCGCGGGGGTGTGGGAATGGAGGTCGCTAGTAATTTGTGGGTTCTCCCAAGCAGAGTCGATCTGTGAAGTAAACTTGAGAGGTTAGTAAAAAGAGGGCTTAAGACAATTCACGCTGTTTAAAAGGATTTATTGCTCAGGGAGACTGGCATTTAAAGGCAAAATACGTCATGGGGGGTGTTACAAGTACGTCACTCAACTTTCCACCAATTACAGCTTGCAAGCGCTTATCAGCATAAGCTGGGGGCAGGAAATAGGGAGGGGTAAGAGGTAGACTTGAGCACATGTAAAATGCTAATCATTATCTTGTTTGTACTGAAAGCAGTCCTGGCAGGCACAGGAGACATATGGGACACCGGGATTCGAACCAACCACCTTTGGTCCTGGATCAGCTGCTTGTAAGGCAAACGCCCCTGTGCTATCTCACTGGGCCCAAACACATTAATCTTTTGCTAACACAAAGGCAAGTTGTTCTATATGGGTAACTTCCCTCTGGCTGGGTGGATGGCTGCTTTGAATATACTTTAGAGTTTAGTTTTTTCCTTTGTCCTCAGGGCATGAGTGCCTCTTGTCACGTGGGTAATAAGGTCAGGGACTTCTGAGACACCCTTTTGTTCTAGGTTCTATCAGCTCAGCTCCCCACAATTTTCCCACCTCAAAACTGTGAAACTTAGCAGACTTGTACTTTAAAAAGTACACTATAAAAGCCAAAGCAACGTTATCTCTAAGCAAAAGTACACTGTATTTTAACATTAACATGTACAGTTGTTATCCCTTAGGTAGTACCCATTCCTTGGCAATTGAAAGTCTTGTGAAGTACAATTAGATGCTAAAATTTAGGGGAGGGGTCCCCAGGATAACAATTTGACCCACAAATCCTTCACCCACAGTCTGGGTATTAATCCAAGCACAGTTCACAAATAAATCAGATGTTCACTCTTGCCAGCAGTCCCACAGTCACCATTGTGCTCTGGTATATCAGGATAATTTTTATTTTACCCTGGTCCTGGAAATTTGCAGGGGGCCCCTTATAATTCTGCATTTTGAGGAGAGAGGCGATTCCTTTGGAAAGAAGGTTCCTATAAATACGTTACTCAGGGGCCTCTATTTTTCTGCTTTGTATTGAAAAGAACTGTCTCTGGCGTTTAATAATTTTAGGGGAAGCCACAATCTTTACTTCCTTTCTTGTGGCCCTTTCTTGCCTTAATTCCTGATGACCTTCCTGCTCCTCACTTTTACTAGAGATTTCACTACCTTAGAAGTCATTAAAAGGAAGTGTGGTGGAAGGTCTGTCTTCTGTAGTTTCTTCTGGCTGGCAAGGGACTAGTCTCTTCCTAAAAAGGGATAAAATCTCAAGATAACCTGAAGGAGCAGTCAAAGGAGTAGTTAACTGGTTCAGTTCTCAGTTTCAACACCTAAAAAGATTAGATCAATTAGACATGGGGAAAAAATTAAACCAGTGGTACAGCTCTGTCCTTGTTATTGATAATGATTACACAAACATGAAAGAACAAGAACCGAAGCATTCTAATTTTTGGCATCTGTGAGGTTCCACTACAAGTCTTCTTCAGGATATGGTCCAGGTGGATGAGATGGCCATAAACACAGCTCTGAGTTATTTACCCTTTCTATTCAGATTGTTTTTCTTAGATTGGTGATTGTATTTATAGCTTTTAGTTTTTCATAACCTGGTCTATCTCTACCAGTAAGCACACTTTCATATGGGTTACCTTTAGAGGTGTGGGCTTCTAGTCAGGCCCACTAGAATGCATGTAATCACAGGAAAAAATAGTTTTCTCTCCACCTTCACCCCGGACCTTGCTAGATAGCCGAATAATTTAGTTTTGGCTTGTTCCTTTGCATAAACATAGCAATACTGGAGAAAACTCCATTTGGGGCACATCATACCATTATTCAAAGAGAGTTTCTGAGAATCAGTTAAAGACAGAGCCGGTGATTTACTAATTGTTAGGGTTCTGTAGTTTGGGCTGGTGTAAAGCTGAGGTCTGGGAGGCACCGGCTAGATCAACACAGTAAGCCCAGGAATGGCCTTGGTCTAGTTCCTATAGGAGAGTCCTGAGCCTGTCCCATCGCCCCCATCCAGGTTTGGGAGAGATTCTGACCTCCGGGGTTCTGGAGGGATTCTGTCCCCACTGTCTTCAGGTTGGGGAGAGGTTCTGTCCTTTGAACTTCCCTGAGACAAGACCTGGGGTTGTAGCTGGCACAAATCTAGCTGGTTGCTGATTTTCTAGGTAGTCTGTTTTTACAGTCTCCCTGAGGTAAACAGAGTACTTGTAACAGTACCACTTATTACTGGATCTGCTCCTGTCATTCAACCTTAATTCCTTTCAATTCTGTTCAAGATTGCTAAGGGGTCCCAGATTTCCTGTCTGCCTGTGGAATCGTCCCCACCACAGAGAGGAAGATTACCTACTTGTGTTTATGCAAACCAAAATAGTGCCTTAAAGCATCAAAAGTACTGAAGATGCTAAGGAGAGAGAGAGAACACAATGTTTCTCAAATTTACACAGAAAATCCTGAAATCATTTGATTATTATCTAGGGGGCTTCTTACAACAAGATCTTTCATTTATAATTTCTTTAATTCTTTAATATATGCCCAGTTTCATAAAGCTTTCTCTGATACACTTATCAATATCTTTGGTAGAAAGTAATGATAAACCTGATCAGTAGTAATGCAGCAAATACAAAAGCATTTTAACATGCTTAATTGCACATATCATACAGAATGTAAAAGTTTATTTCTTCTCTTAGCCTCAGATTGTGGGTTTACCAGCAGAAGACCTACTGGATACCAGCAATTTGATACTATTTATATGCAAAATTTATTATACCTGTAATTTGAACAAAAATTATTTTTTGTATATCAACAAGAATGCCCACTAATTTGGACAGACTTCAGAGTTGAAATATTTCTAGTCATCAATCACTAATTTTTTTAATCTTTTTTTGAAATTTATTCATCTTTTTATTATTAAGACACTGATTTAAGGGAAAGAGAGAGAGAGAGAGAGACCTAAAGCCAAATGTTTGACCTTTCAATAACTGTTTTTTTTACAATGCTAATCTAAATTCACATGTCTCAATTTCTTTTTTTTTTTTTTTTTTTTGGTTTTTGGGCCACACCCGTTTGACGCTCAGGGGTTACTCCTGGCTAAGCGCTCAGAAATCGCCCCTGGCTTGGGGGGACCATATGGGACGCCGGGGGATCGAACCGCAGTCCTTCCTTGGCTAGCGCTTGCAAGGCAGACACCTTACCTCCAGCGCCACCTACCCGGCCCGTCTCAATTTCTTTAAGCCTTGGTAGAATACCTATTAATTTACAAAGTGATTAAGATACTTAGCAATTATCAGTCTATCTGTGGAAAGTATGTGCTTGTACAGCATCACTGCCAATTTTTTCAAGATACATTAACATTTGTGATTTTTCAAGTTATCCAACAACCATTAGATTTTGAATCCAAATGAGAAAAGAGAAAAATGGAATAAGGGAAAGAGAGAGAGAGAAAGAGAGAGACCTAAAGCCAAAGGCTTGACCTTTCAATAACCGTTTTTTTTAGATTAGTATGCACAATTTTATATAACTAAATTGAATAATCCAAAGGAAATAAACATAGTTTTTAGAATCTCACAGCCATTCAAGACTTAATGGAACAAATAGCAAAAAACACCAACAAACATTCAAGAATGGAAATTGAAACTAAACAGAAACAAAAGTTCAGTTCCAGATGGTTTTACTAGTGGTTTCTTAAAGGTTTAGAGTCAAAGGAGCATGGTAAAAACAGTGTTAGAGTGGTAATTATCATTTGCATAGGCCACCAAAGTATGGGGGACATGGAAAGGAAAAACCTTGGCCTAAATACTAGAAGACCTTACCCCTGAAGTTTCCTGACAGAAGACCAATTCTAGGCTCCAGGCAAACTAGTTAGTCCAATCCAGGTCATTGTCTGTAGTGCCAATACAGTTTTACTTTTCACACAGACTCTGTTGTTGGTATCATGTTTCTGTATTGAAGATCCTGGAATCTGTATATCCTACATTGAAGTCAGGATGGTGCGGAGCATCGTCTAATTACAACTCACAATTAAAGGGCAATGCAGAAAGCCCTGTCCAGTATGCAGGTCGTTATTGTTGTTTAAATCCTCTGTGTTAAAGGAAGACTCTTTTGAGTAAATCTATGTCAGAGCAGCAGTAGGGTCTTCCCTGGTAGAGGATTGCTTCCAGGTGATGTCATAGACAACTTTGGATGTTTCATAGATGGCTTCCCTTGTTCAGGGGTGAATGGAGGATGCCCAAATCTCTGAGGCCTGTGTCAGGTCATCATGTCAATGTTCAGGGTGTAAGGTCCCATTGCATCGCAAGATTTGTGTGTTCCTATCTCTATTAGATAAGAACTTATTTGTATGTATAGTATTTTCCATTTTAATGTGCCCATGCAAACAAGGAATAATGCCACCTGGCATTATCAGCACATAAGGGGGCCGCAAGATCAAGTCCAACAATCCCCGTGACCTGGTTCAAATATAAGCATTAAACTGAGGGATTCTATCACCAAAATTCCTTATTGAACAGTTCACAAAGAGAAAAAAAGATAAAAAGTGGGGAAAATAAACAATCTAACTTAACACAGTGGACAAAATTGTCTGCTCCTCCCCCCTAGAGTGGGGGGGGAAGCCTGGGGACCCCTAATAGAGTCCACCTGGACCCCACAGCAGGCCCCCTGAGGTGGCACTCAGGCCAGGCCTAGAGTCCAGGGAGAAATAGGGGAATGGCTGGGAGCCTGCCAAGCCTCCCAGCACCCCCAAGCTAGGGAGCAGGCCTTCGGAATGGGGTGTCCCCTAACCCCATACCTCGGAAGAGCTGGCCTCCAGGATCAAGGTACCAGAAGCCAGCTATCTGCCCGGCCCCTCCCTGATCAATCACTAATTTATTTTTGTTTGTTTTGTTTTTGGGCCATACCTGGCAGTGCTCAGGGGTTACTCCTGGCTATCTGCTCAGAAATAGCTCCTGGCAGGCACAGGGGACCATATGGGATGCCGGGATTTGAACCAAACACCTTAGGTCCTGGATAGGCTGCTTGCAAGGCAAACGCCACTGTGCTATCTCTCTGGCCCCCAATCACTAATTTTTAAAAAAAAAACTCTTTAAACTGAACTTCAATGATTTTTCTTAAATTCTTGATTATTCCTTTTAAAACCTTTACATATATATTTTAGGTGTTTATAATATCTCATCAGTACCCCACCTTTACCCTATAACATATGAACACTATAACATGGTTTAAAGCATTCAAACTTCTTTTGCAGAAAACATTGGCTAATTTCTGAGTTAGAGGCATTTTAATAATAATAATCCAACTTGATCTGACAGTATCTTTCTTAGTACACCTTCTCAGTTCCTTTTACACATTCTCAAATTTTCTGTATTCACCCACTTTCCTGTTCCTTTCTAAATTAACTCTACAAATTTCCTTCAGTCTTATTTGCAACCAAGTGACTGCTCTTTCTCAGAATTTTATTCCCTTTCCCCAGTATTAAATTCATATTTTATTCACCTTGCATAAGCATCTATCTTCCTACATAAATAATATTTGATAAGACTTTTAATCAAAACATTAAATGAATTGTTAAAAGCTATGATTTCCTATTTACTTATAAGTAGTTCATCTTAAAATTCCTAGATACCAGATTGACAAAATTCTTTTTTTTTTTTTGTTTTTGTTTTTGTTTTTTTGGGCCACTGCCGGTGGTGCTCAGGGGTTACTCCTGGCTGTCTGCTCAGAAATAGCTCCTGGCAGGCACGGGGACCATATGAGACACCGGGATTCGAACCAACCATCTTTGGTCCTGGATCGGCTGCTTGCAAGGCAACTGCCGCTGTGCTATCTCTCCGGGCCCGACAAAATTCTTAGACCAGCGCAAAACATAAATTCTCTTAAAAGATTTTTCAATCTACAATCTAGAGAAGTTATAATTTTCAAAGTCTGACTTGTCCACTCAATTTTAATTACTTTACTTTTCTAAATAACTTATAACATTATCCAAAATGGCCCTTTTTATTTAACTATTTCAGGCATAGCATTTAGCATTTTCTAAAAATTCATCTCACAATGTCTCTTACTGCTCTATAACTAATCATAGTTCAAATGAGTTTACTACAAATCAACCTTGTTTGTTTTCTTTATTGATCCAAGTGCCAAATTGATGACAGTGTCCAGAACATACTATATCTTAAATTTCAGTTACCAAGTTACTTAGGTTACAAGATTAATGATGCAACTTTAGCAAATGAGAGATAGGTATTGTAACCATACAAGCACTACAGTATAACTTAGCTGTAAAAACTTTAGAGATATTAAATATGACTAATTTGCCTCCTATTTTCAAAGGTCTGCACTTTATATAAATACTTAAAACTCTTATTTCTTTTATTTTTCCCAATTAGAAAGCAAATTGCTAGAAATACTTCCTAGCTGTCCTTTATTATACTTAGTAAAGACATGTTAAATATTTTCACAGTTAGATCTTAAGACCCCATGAAATTATATATATAGTTATTATCTAAATTTAGTTATCTCAACAATATTAAGCACTCACAACGTTAACAATATTATCAAAGTGCTAACCACATTTTCTATACAGAAAATTGGCCTCTTAGAATGAATATAAATTTTTCATAGAAATTGAAATATAAAGACTCACATCATACATACCCACATTATAATACTGTTGTAATCTATTTTAAAATTGTAAATTTTTTATTCAACTGATAACCCTCCTTCCTCCTCCAAATTCCTTTGGGCAGGTGAAATTCCTTAAGGCAGGTGGCATTTTTCACTGTCTGTATTAGAACTCATTTTCATCAGAAAAGTTAATTACAATAATTTGCTACTTTTCCCACTAAATCATTTATTCTAAGAAAGCTCTGAGCCAGAGGAATTTCTCTGAGATTTAAAGGCCCAATTTTTTCTTCTGGACTCCCAGCCACATCTCTCCTTTGATATGTAAACCCTGGGGAGAAGGAAGTTGGGTAAGTTTCGCTTTCTCAGATAAGCTCCAGTAAAGAATTTTAAATTGACCAATTTCTTGGCTTCTCAGCCAGAATAGCAAGACGGCAGCTCTCAAGATTTTTTTGATTTTACCTTTGGGTTGAAGTGTTTGGTCGCAAAGTCCGGCCTCTCCAGGACAAATTTCCTGCTGTCCGGTGAGGAGGCAGAGTTTGCAACACCACCCTGCCCTATCCCTGACAGAGCTTGCCTTGAATACAAGGACACACAAAACACAACACAATTAAACAGAAATTAACAAGGAAGTATAGAAATGGTCACTCAACACCATTTTCTGCACCTCTGGGAAGTATACCAGCAAGAGACCTGCACCATGGTTGACTGCAGAGAGGCAATAGATAATACACGAAGGACAGTAACAGACAAAAAAACAGCTATTGCACAAATCCCCCCCCTCCCTCCGGTCAAGCACTCCACCACTCACAATGACTGGTCTTCATTTGCACTTTCAGCAAATTCTCAAGGCCTCCCTCTATCTGGGTTGATAATCTGCCCATCAGAATTCACACTTCTCAGAGACTGAATGGGATGTCTCCCTTGCCCTGAGTGGTTTCCAGTTTGGAAAGAGGGGCAGAAGTAAAGAACCAGAGAAAAGAGAAACAACAAAAACAAAACAAAACAAAACAAAACAAAACAAAAAAACCCAAAACCAAATGAAATCAAACCATCCTGAAAGGATCTGCCAAGGGCTCACGCCCAATTTGGAAAGCCTGGCCGGGACATACACTGATCCTTGGAGCTCCCTAGAGCCTCCTTTCCTTCGGCGAACTCCCCCTGGCACCTGAAAGCCTCCTTTCCTTCAGAGAACCCTCCCTGACCTAGGTCTTCTCCAGATACCTATTTAAGTAAACCTGCATCTCTTAGACTTCAGGGTCTCTAGTGAGGGCTTTCTAACTATCTCACTGGGGCCTCCGTATGAAAGTGTCTGTGCTGGTCCGCCACTCAATTAGAGACCATGACAGCTCTAAGAAATCAATTAGGAAGGGCAGATTTGTTAACTGACTAGTCAGATCTGCTGGTCTGCCAACAGACTGAGGACAGGAGCCCTGAACAGCAAAGTAAGAGGGTTTTTTATAGGGTAGGGGGCTCATAGGGACAATGGGGGGGGGAAGCAATGTCTAATTAAGAGTCCAACTGTACTTTCTTTTCCTAATATGGCACAGAGTTCTGGGGGGGCTGTGAAGCAACTTCGTTATCGCATTCTTCTGACCTTGCTGACACAGATTGCTCATCCATTTGTAACTGGCTGATTGGGTGGGGACCACCTGTGTCAGGGATATTTTGTTGACACATCATACATCTTATGGTAAGGGGGAACCATCCTGTGTCAGGAACATTCTGTTGGTATATCATACATCTTTTTTTGTTTTGTTTTGTTTTTTTGTTTTAGGGTTTCACCAGGCAGCACTCAGGGATAACTCCTGGCTCTACGCTCTGGAATTGCCCCTGGCAGGCACCGGGGACCATATGGGATGCTGTGATTCGAACCACCGTCCTTCTGGACGCAAGGCAAATGCCTTACCTCCATGCTGATATATCATACATCTTATGATAGGAGATTTGGACAAATAGCAGAACTTTAGCAAGAGTTCAGCAAAAGTTTATCTTGAACAAGAGTTCAGCAAAAGATTAAGTTGAACAAGAGTTCAGCAAAAGTTTAACTTGAACAAGAGTTCAGCAAAAAGTTGGACAAGTTATTGCTAAAAGGCCTTTTCCACTTACTGATATATTCTAAACAAGCTTTTCCTAACATATAATATATATATATGTATATATATATATTCTAAATTCTACTGCACAGCTTTACTGCCCATGAGTTCACCTTTTGATATTATAAAATGACAATTGAAATGCAGTCTGTGTCCTGATTCTCTGAGTTTCTGTGTCTGAGTCCTGGAAATCCAACACAATCCAGTTGGAAATGTAGACCTGGCCTGAAAACCTTGCTGAGCGGTGTTGTGTGTGTGTGTGTGTGTGTGTGTGTGTTGTGTATGTGTGTGTGTGTGTGTGTGGACAAGTGTGTGGTTGGGGAAGAGGGATTCAGCCCTTTAGTGCTGGGCCTAGAATCTTAGGGGACTGCAACCTTTTAGACATAAAGAGCCACTTGGACTGGTTTCTGAACGAAAAAAACAACAACCTGGGAGCCTTAAAAATCATTGCAACATTGAAAACAAATATCGCACTGCATACATGGTTTCTTACCTTAATGTTTAATTCGTGCAGTTAGCTTTTGATCTTAAAAAATACTTTTTCACTTAAAAATGTAAAATATATTTTTGCAAATTAATAGCCAATTAAAATATTTAATTGATACCTCTCCTCCCCACCGCCACCCCAGCTATTGGCCGTGTTGTCGAAGCTATTGTCGAAGCCGAAGTAAAGCTTCAAAAGAACCGAATTTGGATCTGGAGCCACCGGTTGCTGACACCTGGAAATCCTTTGACACTTTCAAAAAGAATAAAAGGTTGACAGATAGAATGGGACTTGAGGCTGGAGTGAGGGTGCAGAGGGGACTGCATTTACTGTATTTGTAGGGGAGCCGTGTTAACTTCGGCATTTCATTGGGTCCCCCAAGCCCTTCCAGGAGTGATCCCTGGGCACAGAAAGGGCATGTGGAGTCAGTATGGGGCCTCAGGTTCATTCCCTGCCACCCTTGTGCACCCTGATACCTCTGTGTCGTCGCTGGAGCCCCTGAGTATCACGGCACACAGACATTGCCAAAATCAAGTGCTAAAGAGGGGCCAGATTTCTGGGAGCAAAGTGTTTTGTGTGGGAACTCCAGGGCTGGTTCCCAGAACCTCAAAGCTCACCATATAACTGCCAGGATAGCTAATTTGATCACTGCTAGAATCAGCAGAGTTTTCTGGGGCGTGATTGCAGTAATCCACAAGGTTGCCAGGCTTCTGCAGGTTACTGCAATAAGCTGCAAGTTTGCCTGCTACTCCACTGCTGAAAGGCTGAAGAAGGCTGAAGGGCACCACTGCCAGGAAAGATAGAAGAGAGAAGGGATAGAGCAGGGGTCTCAAACTCAATTTATCTGGGGGCTGCAGGAGGCAAAGTCGGGGTGAGGCAGAGCCTCATAAGGGATTTCACACACACACACACAAAAGTCCTCAAACATCATTATTAAGAGTTTTAATTATTTCTTCTGAACATGAATAGAACATTGAGTGAAGATCATGAACAGGTCTTCTGAACATGGCATTTTTTGTCTATTCCTTGCTGCCAGAGACTTGACAGTGCTTCTTCTCACAAATCTGAACCACATTTGGCTTTAGAAGAGGAAGCAGTTGAGACCCTCAGTATGGCTTGAAGATGATCATCATTAAGTCTAGACCTGTACTTTGACTTATTGAAGTTCAATGTGAAGAATAACTTTTCACACAAATATGTGCTCCCAAAAAGGCACATGGTGTGCTTGAACATTCGGGAAAGCTCAGGGAAGCTGGGGGGCAATTCTCTCAAAAATTGCCCAGGCATGTCTGCTTTTCCACTAATCTCCCTGAACTTGGCTTTAAGATCAGAGTTGCATTGCAGGTCAATGAGCTCCATTTGAAGCACAGGAGGGGCATGTTGCACATCAAAGGAAAAGGAGTCCACAAAAATTTGGAAAGTGGCTCTGTGCTTTTTGAAGTCTGCAAATCTGTGATCAAATTCCTTCTCTAGCTTAAAAATAGCATCAACATATTTCTCACCACTGAATGGTATGCCTACATCCACAATTTCCTTGCATACTGGGAAATGACAAAGGTTTGTCTGAGAGAGCTGGGATTTCCATAACACAAGTTTTGTGGTAAATGTTCTCACGCTGTCATAGGCAGCACTGATAAGCTGACCCGGGCCTTGTAACACCTTGTTTAGTACATTCAGCTTATGTGTGATGTCAACAAGAAAAGTTAAGTCCATGAGCCATTTGTGATCACTCAACTCAGAAACAGCATTCCCATCCTTCTCCATGAAGGCTTTCACTTCTCTCAACTCAAAAAATCTTTTCAGGATATTTTCCCTGCTGAGCCAACGTACCTCGGTGAAATAGAGCACATCTCCATATTCTGACTCTATTTCCTCTAAAAAAGCATGAAACCTCCTGTGTTTTAAGCCCCTGTATCTGATTTGGTTGATGCATTTCACAACAACAGACATCACATTGTCACATGGCAGGCATTTACTGCAAAGGGCCTGCTGATGGATAATGCAGTGAAGAGCAATGGCCTTCTCTACACCCTCCTCTTCAAGTTTCTTTTGCACAAGTGCCACCAGTCCATTTTTCCTCCCTGTCATCAATGGTGCTCCATCAGTTATTATTCCAACAAACCTCTTCCATGGCAAACCTGCATTCTCAATGGCATCACACAGATGCCGAAATATCTCATTAGCGGTGGTCTAGCCATGCATTGGAATTATTGTGAGCAGCTCCTCTGTCAATTCAAAATTGCAATCAACACCACGGACATAAATTGTGAGCTGCGCAGTGTCTGTTATATCTGTGCCCTCGTCAAGAGCAACTGAGTATGCATCAAAACATTTGGCTTTCTCACACAGTTGATGATAAATGTCACTTGACATGTCAGAAATGCACTCTGCCACACTGTTGGCAGAAAGGCTGATTTTTCTAAACTGACCTTTCTTTTTCTGGACAGATAATACTTGCAGCCTGTAACATGCATTTTTTTTTTTTTTTGATTTTTGGGCCACACTCGGCGGTGCTCAGCGGTTACTCCTGGCTGTCTGCTCAGAAATAGCTCCTGGCAGGCACGGGGGACCATATGGGACACTGGGATTCGAACCAACTGCCTTTGGTCCTGGATTGGCTGCTTGCAACGCAAACGCCGCTGTGCTATATCTCCGGGCCCTACATGCTTTTTTTTTTTTTTAACAAACTCTCCTCTGTGAATGGTTTCCCTGCCTTAACAATCATCTCACTAACCATGTAACTAGCTTCGACTGATGCAACATTCTCTTTGGTTGCTTTCTTGAAGAAATCTTGTTGCCTCATTAGACATGCTTTAAGACTGGCAACCCGCTTGGCTCTCTCATTTCCTTGATATTTTGCACATTCCTCAGCATGTTTAGTTGAACAATGGTGTTTCAAGTTGTATTTCTGTGCACTGCAACTTTCTCTGAGCAAATAAGACATGTGGGGATGCCCCTGTGCTCAACAAAGAAATACTGCGTCTCCCACTTTTCCTAAAATTGTCTGTGCTCGTCATCAATCTTTCTTTTCACTGCAGGCTTTGATGAAGTCATGATGAAGGTATGACAAAATCTAATTCTGTAATAAACTTCTCTCCCTTAGGCCTCCGATAATGCAAAGGACAGCGGACAGGAGCAGCGGAAATGACATCTGCGCTAGGCGCAAAGTATTCGCGATTATTTGCTTACCGAATATTCGCAATAAAAAAATCGCATTTGTAAGAAAAAAATAGCAAAAAATCACATTAAACATTTGCATACCCCGAACAGAACTGCTCAGGGTATGTGAATGTTTAATGCGATTTTTTTCTTTTTTCTTTTTTTTTTCCCCCACCCTCCTCGCGATTTTTTTCTTACTAATGCGATTTTTATTGTGATTATTCAGTAAGCGAATAATCTCGAATACTGCGATATTTGAAGGCCAGCCGCGGGCCACAGAATGTTGTATGGATGGCTGCAAATGGCCTGCAGGCTGCGAGTTTGAGACCCCTGGAATAGAGAGAGAGGAGAGCGAGAGAGAGAGAGCGAGAGAGAGAGAGAGAGAGAGAGAGAGAGAAAGAGAGAGAGAATTAAAGTGAATAGTTTAAGAGGCCATAGAAATTGTGTAAGTAAGACACTTGCTTTCTGAAGATCCAGGAAATAACATCGGGCACAGAGCTAAAAGTACACTGAGCATCACCTGTATGACTGGAAAACAGAAAAAAGAAAATGACTGTTGAGGCAACCTTCTTTGGTGTTAAGATTTCTGTGGCTGCAGGGTTGCCAATGACTGTTAGTTTGCAAGTAATCATCAAGAAGCAGCCAAGAAACTGTCTTCAGCGCAGCTGTTCTCAAGATTGTGGACCTCAACATTATTCCTTTTTTGGGGTGTGGATGGCACATCTAGTCGTGCTCATGACTTTCTCGTGACTCTGCACTCACGGATCACTCCTGGTGGTACTTCGGGGACCATATGGGATCAAACCCATATTGGCTGGGTAGAAGACAAGCACCCTACTTTCTGTATTGTCCAGCCCAGAACTTATTTTATTTTGGGGTGGAGGGTGCACACCTGGTTAGGTTCACTGTTATTCCTGGCTGTGTGCTCAGGGGTCACTCCTGGTTTGGTAGTGGCAGGTGATAAGGCAAGTACCTTACATGCTGTGCTTGTGGGTGTACCTATTTAAGACCCTAGACCCACCCACTTCTGGGATGGGTCTTGGGAACCGGATAGTAGGTGTAACCTTACTTGCTAGACCCTCCCATTCCTGGGAGGGGTCTGGAAAATGTTATATAAGGCTTGGACCAAGGGAATTCGGCCCTTTTGGCTTTTTGCCCTTTTGGCTCTTTGCCCGTTCTGTGCTGCTGGGCGCTCTGGCTTTTGGGTTTCTGTGTTCTGGTCTTTGACCAGCATGGAGCCCAAAGGGAAGATGGCTGAAAGGAGTTTAGATGCAGGGCCAAGAATAACTAGTGCTTAAAAGGTTATGAGATAGGCCACACACATGTGGTGAATAGGGCATGAATAAAGTTAATGCTTCCTGAAGCCTGCATGTGAGTGAGTCTTGATTACGCCAACTACCTGGGCCTGGAATCCGCCAGCTGGATGGGGATGAAGCCACGTGGCTGGGGCCTAAGCACAAAGGCCTCCATCCATCGCCATCCAGCCCCATCGTTAATTATTTCATGCAACAGTGCTATCTCTTGGACCCTGGATTGTTTTTTTTTATTTTGTTTTATTTTGTTTATGGGCCACAGCCGGTGGAGCTCAGGTTTGACTCCTGGATCTGTGCTCAGAAATCTCCTCTGGGTGATGGAGAGATAGCACAGTAGTGGGGCATTTGCCTTGCACGCAGCTGATCCAGGATGGATGGTGGTTCAAATCCCGGCATCCCATATGAACCCCTCCCCACCCCGTGACTACCAGGAGAGATTTCTGAGTACAGAGCTGGGAGTAACCCCTGAGTGCTGCTGGGTGTGACCCAAAAACCAATAAAAAAAAAAGTATACCACCAGGGCACATTTTAATTAAGGGACATTTTTGTTATGCTTAGGGGACCCTACTGGATACTGCAGGGATCGAACTCAGGTCAGCCATAGGCATGGCAAAAGCCTTCCCTGCTGTGCAGTTGCCCTGGCCCCAATAGGCCTTTTGTTAACTGGCTTTACACAACAGTCCTCTGTTGGAAAGCGTTTATTATTGTCATGAGGCTCCAGTGTTTTGACTTGGGGCTACAAGGGTGCTGGTTAGGGCACCAGGTGGTGCTGGAGTTGAACTCAGGGCTCCATGTGCACAGCCTGTGCTCCCGGACTCTGAGTGTTTCTCCAGCCTGCCCATAGGTCCCATGTCCTGTCCGCTGCAGGAGCTTATTTGTGTGTCTGTCCTTCCCACACTCACTGTGATATCGCGTAACTTTCTTGCAAAGAACTCTCAGATGTCACAATGCCTGACACTTCCTTATTTCCCTTGAGAGTAACTGTTGTTCCCTGTAACTACCTAGAATTTTTGTGAATTTCTCTATCTTAATTTTTTTTAAATTTTCTGTTTGGGGGCCACAACCAACTGTTCCCTGGGCTTTCTCCCAGCTATGTATTCAGGGGTCACTTCTTCCATGTTGCGTGGAACCTTTGGGATGCTGGTGAGTGGACCCAGGTGACTGCCTGCAATGGAATGCACACCCTACTCTACGAAGGCTCCAGCATCAAGTTTTCCTAATTTTGTAATGTTTACAGTTTACATCAATTGATTAATTATTTTTTCATTCATTTAGGTTTCTAGGTCACACTTGGCAGTGCTCAGGTCTAATCCTGGCCTTGTGCTCATGAATCACTCCTGGTGATGCTGGGGAACATATGGGGTTGGGGTTGGGTTGAGAGGGAATAAAACCCTCCTGGACCCTTGGAATCCTGAGCTTCAGTGCTGTGGCTGCCCAGGGTCCTTGAAGAAGAGAGACAGTTTCAAGGGTGTGTGTGGGGATCTGGCTTGACTGGGGGTCCCTGCCAAGATAAGGGGCAGGGATTTCCAGCCTCCTCCAGGATGGAGGTGCAGGGATCACAGATTCTCGGAAGGGACCTGTGAGAACAGACAATGAGGGTGCCGAGGAGAAAGATGGTCATTTCCTGCTGGCCTGCAGTTCCCTCTTGTGGGGCTTTAAAAACTGCAGCCCTCAGGCCAAGGGATCCCCAGAGACACGACCAGGAGACAGAAGATAGGACTGTGCAAAATGGTAAGTCCAGGAGTGCACGCTTGGGGGTCCTGATGGATCCCTTTTCTCTCTCTCCCTCTCTCTCTCCCTCTCTCTCCTTCTCTCTCCCTCTTTCTCTCTCTCCCTCTCTCCCCCTCTCTCTCCTTTCTCTCTCCCTCTCTCTCTCCCTCACTCTCTCTCTCTCTCTCTCTCTCTCTCTCTCTCTCTCTCTCTCTCTCTCTCTCTCTCTCTCTCTCTCTCTCTCCTCCCCCCCTCCACTCAGGCATCACACCTGGCGGGGTTCAAGGGAACCTATGGGATGCCGAAAATTGACTCAGGGCAGCTGTGTGCAAGGCCAGTGCCCTTTCTGTTGTGCTATGTCTTGGGCTCTGCCCTTTCATTTCGGGCCCCCTTTTTCCTCTCCTCTCCTCTCTCCCTACTCAAATTTTTTCCTTCCACTTTCCCATGCCTGAAGTTATAAATCTCCCAATTCTGTACCCCTCAACTGCCTTCAGACCTTTTTTGGGGACTTTCAAGATCACCTCAGAAGACCTGCTTTCCTTTCTGAATCAGAGAGCCGAAGTGATTTCCTGGGGTGGGGGTGGGGCAGACTGTGGAAGTGGCAGGTGACACTGTCCATGGACAAAGACCAGCTTTGGCCCCAGATCCAGCGAGCTAAGTGAGGAGCACACAAGAACTTCAGGGTTTGATCCCAGAACCGCCGACTGTCTCCTGAGCTCAGAGCCAGGAGTCAGCTCTGAGTACTACATGGGGTGGCCCCTAAAACAATATGGATGAAATAGGACAGGCGAGTCACAGAGCTGGTGGTGAGATGCTGGGGTCCCTACACCAGCATCTGCTTTGCTTCACCTGGTAAAGGAAATGGAGCCAGAATGGGATCTGTGTGTTATGTTACTTCCTTTCCCAGTTGTGAGAGGTAGAGCATGTGTGAGTTTCTGTGTGTGTTTGTGTATTTGTGTGTGATGTGTGTTTTTGCATGCATTTGTATGTTTGTGTGTTTCTCTGTGTGCGATTGTATGTGTATATGTGTATTTGTGTGTGTTTGTGCATGTATGTGTGTGCTTGTATTTGTCTATATATGTGTATTTGTATGTATGTATGTGGCTGTTTGGTTGCAGCAGGCTTTGATGTCTCTGTCTCCCTAAAAATAGTCCCAATCAGCAGAGTTTTGAACCTCTGGTCAGTGCCAGCAGACGTAGTTGTGGGCACAGATTGTGGGCGGTTGAACTCTCTAGAGACAGAAGTCTGGGAAGCCATGAAATGAGAAATTGGGTCTGGGGGCTATTTTGAAATTCCTGTCTGATTTCTATCTCTTGTGTAATATCTGAGGATACTTTAGTCTCGGGCCTCTCTCCATGCTCCCCAGCAAGTAATCTTTCATGCACAAAATAAAGGGTTGGGAAGTGAGTAGAGCACTTGAACAGATCTTGTGTTGGGAGCCCTGGGTCAATGCCCAGCACCTCACACACCCCCAGCCACTGGCTATGGATCTAACTAAAATATGGCACCAATGAAGCCATTGGAAAACTCCCAACTCCAAGTAATAGCCACTTTCCACTGGAGTCAGGGCTTCCAGAGCTGTCAAGGCTGAAACCAGGCAGGACCCTTTCAGTATATTTCATTATTTTAGTTATTTTATTTATTATTAATTTTAATTTGTAGTTACTTTATTATATTTTTAATTTAAATTAATCATCAATAAATTTTTTGTTTGTTTTTGGGCCACCACCAGGTGACACTCAGGGGTTACTTACTCCAGGCTATGTGCTCAGAAATCACTCCTAGCAGACTGGAGGACCTGATGAGATGTCAGGGGTCAAATCTTAGTTGGCTGCATGCAAAACAAACGCCCTTCCCGTTGTCCTATGTTTCTGGCCTTACTCTGCCTCCTTCTTTTGAGCAGTTGTATTATTCCCCTCCCCAGGCTGGAATGAACCTCAGGTTGTGTACAGTCAGGTCCTGGCCAGCTGCATTTGTGGCCATTTGAAACTTTCCTTGGAGAGTCACAGCTTTGCCAGTCTGCTGTCCCCAGGGCTGCTGCTAGAAACCTTAGAGCATTCCCCCTGGTTTGGTGCAGTGGGGTCAAGTCAGCCAGGGCAAAGGGCTAAGGGAGCCCATGGTAGGAAGCTCTGGGACAGCTGTGACAGAGACAAAGATGCTGAGTCTCTTCCACAACTGGTGTGACTCATCCTCACAGCATTGACTCACCTGGCCAAGGGTGGGGGCAGTGGAAGCATCAAAGGTCCAGGCAGAATCCTTACAGTCTGGGGCCTTCTACTGTGCTGAATATTAACCATTTAGTGCCTGGAACTGGGGGATTCTTGGGACAGGGACAGGTCCCAGGGAAACTGTAGGGCAAGATGTTGGGGCTGGACCTTGGCCTAGGGTTAATCAAAGTAAAACATTTACTAACTTTATCTTTTTATGGGGGACCCATGCCAAGTAGTGCTAATGTGTCACTCCTGGCTCTGTACTGAGGAATACGGGGTCCCAGGAAAATGGTAAGGCAAGATGTTGGGGGCAGGAGTCCTTAGCTCAGAGTTGACCAAAGGAAATCTCTCACCACCTTAACTTTTCTTGAGGGAGCATGCCTTGTGGCCCTAAAGCATCCCTCCTGGATCTGAGCTGAAGAATTACTCTTGGCAGGCCCAGGCGACCATATGGGATGCTGGGGGTTAAACCTGGGTCAGCCATCTGCAAGGCAGACACCCTCTGTGCTCTCTTCCACCCACTTTAACTTTCTCCCTTGAAATTTTTCCTGCTTCTAGAAAATGGAGACAAGAGCCCCCCCCCCCCCATGGGCTCACCAGCCCTCCCTTCAAGTTTACTTTCTGTCTCCCTGCCTCTGCCTTTTTCTCTGCTCATCGCTCCCATCTACAGCCACCGAGTCACATTTCCGATCACATGCTTACATCTGCAACCATCACAGTGGGGGGAGGATTGGGGAGGTTTGATAGCGGTTGTATGGTGGTTATGGGGGCTGTCTGGGTTGCAATCCCTGCCATGTGTGACACGGAAGGGCTCCTCCAGGTCTGGTGCCCTGGGGGGCCCTGAGGACCCTCCCTGCAACCCGGTGGTTAGGATCCAGGGTACTGACAGCCTCCTGTACAGGCACACACGTGGATGCTGCTCTGCCCATTTGTCACCCCCAAGCTTGGGTTCCCACACTGGCTCACTCCACTCAGTGCAGCATCTGTAAAAGGATGCTGAGAACAGTCCCATTACAACAACAACTATTGTTTTTTTCTTTTTTTGGGGGGGGGCACACCTGTTTAATGCTCAGGGGTTACTCCTGACTATGCCCTCAGAAATTGCCCCTGGCTTGGGGGGACCATTTGGGATGCCGGGGGGATCGAACCTCGGTCCTTCCTTGGCTAGTGCTTGCAAGGCAGACACCTTAACTCTAGCGCCACCTCTCCATCCCCAACAGTCCCATTACAAAACATTTTGGGGGGCTGGAGAGATAGCACAGTGGTAGAGTTCCTTCCTTCCTTCCTTCCTTCCTTCCTTCCTTCCTTCCTTCCTTCCTTCCTTCCTTCCTTCCTTCCTTCCTTCCTTCCTTCCTTCCTTCCTTCCTTCCTTCCTTCCTTCCTCCCTCCTCCCTCCCTCCCTCCCTCCCTCCCTCCCTCCCTCCCTCCCTTCCTTCCTTCCTTCCTTCCTTCCTTCCTTCCTTCCTTCCTTCCTTCCTTCCTTCCTTCCTTCCTTCCTTCCTTCCTTCCATGTTTCTGGGCCACACCTAGCAGTACTCAGGGCTTCCTCCTGGGTAATGTTACAGGAAGAATGGGGGTGGGATAACACCATACCTCAAGGGACCCACTGGGATTCTGGGAATTGAACCCACATCACCCACATACAAAGCAAGAGCCCTCCTTGAATTACTAACTCTCTAGCCTTCAGCTTTGGTGACTTCAAAGTCTTCTTTGCTGGGCCCCATATTCCAGCTGGCTCTGCCATCTGCACCCTCATTCTCTGGGGTATTTTCAAAGCCCTGGGGTTCCCCCTCCCCAGATCTGACCCTCATCCTACTTCTCATCTGCCTCTTCTCATGACCCATAGAACATCAGCGAAATTGAGTACAGTCACTATGACAAGAAGACTTGGGATGGACCAGTGGGTGGCCCAAATCCCCCGCCCAGCCTCAAAGCTCAGGATGTGGTGGCCCTGGTCATCTACGTGGTCGTCTTTGTGGTGGGTGTGCCGGGCAACCTGTTGGTACTGTGGGTGACCGGCTCACAGGTCCGGCGGTCTATTAACGCCATCTGGTTCCTCAACCTGGCTGTGGCCGACCTCCTCTCCTGCCTGGCGCTGCCAATCATCATTGCAACCATCATGCACGACAGCTGGCTTTTAGGTAGGATGGCCTGTAGCATCCTGATCGTGCCCTTCTACTTCAACCTCTACGCCAGCGTCCTGCTCCTCGCCACCATCAGCGCCGACCGCTTCCTCCTCGTCTTCCGACCCATCTGGTGCCAGAAGCACCGCGTGGCCCGGCGGGCCTGGCTGGCCAGTGGCGTGGCCTGGATGCTGGCTCTGGCGCTCAGCATCCCGTACTCCGTGTTCAGAGAATTCTTCGAGGACTTCTTTTCCAAGAAAGCCTTCTGTGGTGTGGCCTTCTGGATTTACGGTAATCAGGTCGAGATTGCTGTCACCATCACGCTCTTTGTCCTGACTTTCCTGGTCCCCCTGGTCACGATGAGCGTCTGCTACACTTTACTCCTGCTTCGGACCTGGCGCCGACCGGCCACACGCTCCCTCAAGACCCTCAAGATGATGGTGGCCGTGGTGACCAGCTTCTTCGTCTTCTGGCTGCCCTACCAGCTTTCCAACATCCTTTTGATCTTTTACCGCAGGCTCTCCACCCCCAACAGGAAGCTAGTCAATTCCCTGTACGAAATTGGGATGGCCCTAGCTTTGGTCAACTGCTGCATCAACCCCATTATCTATGTGGCCGCTGCCCGGGGCCTCCACATCCGGGTCTTCAAGTTCTGGCCTGGCCGGCTGCGTCAACTGCTGACCGAAGACTAGGATCCGGAGAGCAAGTCCCACCCTCTGTCCCTGGTCGTTTCTGAGGTCCCTAAGAGCCAGACCTGGTGTGAGGGTTCCACAGCTCGCTGCCTTGTGCCCCGGTTCATGCTCTGCCCAGGACACTCTGACCCGGGTTTCTGCTGCCACTGGCCGATCTGGCTCCTGTTCTTCCTTTTTCTTCATCTCCCTTTTTCCTCCTCCTCCACCTCTTCCTCCTCCACCTCTTCCTCCACCACCAGCTCCTTCTTATCTTTGTCTTCCTCCTCTCCTCTTAAGCCTGTTTTTTCTTTAACTCCATTTACTTCATTTATCCTCCTCCTTCTTCCTACACCTGGTGCTGCTCAGGGGTTACGCCTGACAGTGTCTGGGGAACCCTCTGGCAGGCTGGAGATTGAACCCAGGTCAGCTGTGTGCCAAGAAGCCTCTCTCTCCAATCCTGATTTCTTCTTTTGCAAATCAGTTTGATTTAGGAAGACAAGAAGTTACACATCTCAGCTCTCCAGAATGGAATGGTTTCTTTTCTTTGCTTTTCTTTTTTTTAAGTGGGGTCACACGTGGCTGTGCTCAAGGCTTACCTCCTGGCTCTGTTCTTAGGAGTTCCTCCTGGCAGTGCCTGGAGGACCACAATCTGCCCCCCCCCCATGTTAGAACTTTATAAGCATACCAAATAAACAAAACAGGAACCTTTGATTGGCATCTCCATTGTCATTCCCTATTCTCCTGTGCAGTTGCTTCTTGTGAAATCACATCGAACTGGGAGCCGAATGTTGGCATCGAAAGAAAGAGATGCAGATTCCAGGCCTGTGGCCCCTTCCCTGCCCTTCCGGTGCCTCCACCTGCTCCCTCTCTCACTGCTGCAACTTAGTTCTTTCTAGAATGTTCTCATTTGGGGGAGATGGCATGACGAAAATGTGCTCATGGCAGTGGTGGATGGAAGAGGAACTGGAGGAATATGAGGAGCTTGTCCAGATGTCAAAGCAGAAGGTCGTGGACCAGAACTAGCAGAGTTGCAAGCCAGTGTGAGTTCATTGTCATGGAAAAATGTTCTGGGGCCAGAGAGATACATGGATGTAGGGTGTTTGCCTTGCATGCAGAAGAACAGTGGTTTGAATCCCAGCATCTTATATGATCCCCTGAGCCTGCCAGGAACGATTTCTGAGTACAGAGCCAGGAGTAACCCCTGAACGCTGCTGGGTGTGACCCAAAACCAAAAAAAAATGTTCTGTCTCGAGAACATGTAATGGGTGAACGTGGTGTGTGTGTGTGTGTGTGTGTTTATATGTATGTGTGTATTTTGCCATTCCGTGCAATGCTCATTGCTGATTTCTGGTCTGTGCTCAGGAATCACTGTTGGTGGAGCCTAGGGGACCCAAAGGGATGCAGGGGATAGAACCCAGATCAGCTGCTTGCATAGCAAACACCCTTCCCGCTGTACTGTTGCTCCAGCCCATGAGTTCACCTTCTGACTTTATAAAAGGACAAACCAAAAGCAGTCTGAGTGCTCTGAGTCCTGGAGATGCAACACAATCTAGTTGGAAATGTGGTCATGGTTTGCAAACATTGCTGTGCTGTGTTGTGTGTGTGTGTGTAGGCAAGTGTGTCGTGGGGGAGAGGGATTCAGCCCTGCAGTGCTGGGCCTAGATCAATCCTTTGACACTTTTTTTTTTTTTTTTTGCGGTGCTGTTACTCAGATAATCTTTTGACACTTTTAAAAAGGAAATATAGGGGCCAGAGCAGTTGCACAAGCGTTAGGGCATTTGCTTATGCATGTTTACCTAGGTCGGATCTCGGTTCAATCCCTGGCACCCCTTATTGTCTCCCAAGCCAGGGGTAATTTCTGAGCGCATAGCCAGGACTAACCCCTGAGTGTCACCAGGTGTGGCCCCAAAACAGAACAAAGCAAAAACAAATAAAAATGAAAGACAGATTGAAAGATTTAATTCGACTTGAGGCCAATGTGATGGCACAGAGAGGCCTGTGTTGACTGTATGTGGATGGTACCCGGGTTCAATCCCACCATCGCATGGGCCAGGAGAGATAGCACAGCGGCGTTTGCCTTGCAAGCAGCTGATCCAGGACCAAAGGTGGTTGGTTCGAATCCTGGTGTCCCATAGGGTCCCCCGTGCCTGCCGGGAGCTATTTCTGAGCAGACAGCCAGGAGTAACCTCTGAGCACCGCCGGGTGTGGCCCAAAAACCAAAAAAAAAAAAAAAAAAAAAAATCAATCCCACCATCGCATAGGGTCGCCACACCTGCCCTGGCAAAGAAAGTGCATGTGGAACATGTGGGAGGCCCCAAGTAATCCCTGCCACCTTGTAAACCCCAACATGCCTCTGAGTCTTTGCTGGAATCCCTGAGCGTCACGACATACAGACTGCCAAAATCAAAAGCTAAAGAGAAGCCAGAGTTCCGGGAGGAAAGTTTTGTGTGTGGGAACCCCAGGTCTGGATCTAAGAACCTTAAAGCTCGCCAAATAACTGCCAGGATGGCTAATTTAATCACTGCTAGAATCACTGGAGTTTTCTGGGATGTGATCTCAGTAATCCACAGGTTTCCGAGCTTCTGCAGGTTAAAGCAATAAGCTTTAAGTTCGCTTTCTACTCCACTGCTAAAAACCTGCAGAGGTCTGAAGAATCCTGGTGCTGGGACAGAGAGAGAAGATAGGAGGAAGAGAGAGGGAAGAGGGGAGAGGGGAGGGAGAGAGAGATAGGGAGAGAAGGGAGGGGGAGGGGTGGGGGAGCGGAGGAGGGAGAGGGGAGAGGGGAGGAAGAGAGAGATAGGGAAAGAGGGGAGGGGGAGAGAGGGAGAGGAGAGAGGGGGAGGGGGAGAGAAAGGGAGAGGAAGGAGGGAGGAGGGAGGGGGAGAGAAAGGAGGGAGGAGGGAGAGGGGGAGGGAGGGGGAGGGGGAGAGGGAGGAAGAGGGAGGCTAGAGGGATGGGGAGAGGGAGGGGGAGGGGGAGAGGGAGGGGTGAGAGGGGAGAGGAAATAAAGTGACTAAGAGGTCAGAGAAATAGAGAAATAGTGCAGGTAAGACATTTGCTTTATACACACAGACCCTGGTATCATTCCCGCCATGAAGATCCAGAAAATACCATCAGGAACAGTGCTAGGAGTATCCCCTGAGCCCCACTTGGTGACCCCCAAACAGGCAATCTCTGGTTTGAAGATTTCTGCAGCCTCTAAAATGATGGAGAAATCGCGCTGCCAGGCAATGCCTCGTCTAACCACTGGAGGCCGCCACTGCCCTCAGCCTGGAACATGGCTGCGAGGTTGCTCATGACTGTTAGTCTGCAGATAACATCCAGAGGCGGCCAAAGAACTGTCTTCAGCGCAGCGGTTCTCAAGCTTGTGGCCCTCAACATTATTCCTTTCTTTGGGTTTGTGACACATCTGATCGTGGTCATGACTTTCTCCCAACTCTGCACTCAGGGATCACGTCTGGTGGTATTTGGGAGACGATATTGGTTGGGTACATGACAAGCACCCTTCTTTCTGTATTGTTCCGGCCCCTGGACTTATTTTGGGGTGGGGTGTGCACACCTGGTTAGGTTTATTGCAAATGTCTGGCTCTGTGCTCAGGAATCACTCCTGGGTTGGTGGTGGCAGGAGATATCAGTTGCATGCAAGGCAAGCACCTTACCTGCTGTGTTATGTTGAACCTTGGACTATTTTTTGTTTTGTTTTATTTTGTTTTTCTTTGTTTATGGGCCACACCCAGTGTCTCTCAGGGCTTACTCCTGGCTCTGTGCTCAGAAATCTCTTCTGGGCCCGGAGAGATGGCATGGAAGTGGGGCATTTGCCTTGCATGCAGAAGGATGATGGTTCGAATCCCGGCATCCCATAAAGTCCCCAGAGCCTGCCAAGAGGTATTTCTGAGTATAGAGCCAGGAGGAACCCCTGAGCGCTGCCGGTGTAATCCAGAAACCAAATAAAAAAAATTTTTTTTCTTGGGGACCAGAGAGATTAACACAGCTATAGGGCATTGGCCTTGCATGAAGTCAATCCAGGATGGATGGTAGTTTGAATTCTGGCATCCCATATGGTCCCCCGAGCCTGCCAGGAGCGATTTCCGAGGGCATAGCAAAGTGTAACCCTTGAGTGTCACCAGGTTGGCCCAAAAACCAATAAAAATATAGTATACCCCCTGGCACATTTTAATAAAGGAACTTCATTTTTCTTAGGGGATCCTATTGGCTACTGCAGGGATAGAACCCAGGTCAGCCATATGCAAGGCAAAAGCCTTCCCTGCTGTGCAGTTGCTCGGCCTCAATAGGGCTTTTGCTATATGGCTTCACACAACCTCACCTTATAATTAGTTTTTTTGTTTCTTTGTTTTTGTTTTTTGTTTTTGGGTCACACTCGGCAGCGCTCAGGTGTTTCTCCTTGCTCTATGGTCAGAAATCGCTCCTGGCAGGCTTGGAGGACCATATAGTATGCCAGAATTTGAACCACCATCCTTCTGCATGAAAGGCAAAAGCACTACCTTCATGCTGTTTGTTTGGGCCTATTATTATTATTATTTATTATTATTATTATTATTATTATTATGATCCCCTGTTTTGACTTGGGGCTACTTGGGTGCTCTTTGGAGGACCACGTGGTGCTGGAGTTGAACGCAGGGCTCGCTGGTGCAAAGCCTGTGCTCCCAGACTCTGAGCATCTCCCCATGCTGCCTGTCGTGCCCATGTCCTTCTGTCCCCTGGAGGAGCGTGCTTCTGTGTCTTCCTTCTGTGCAGTCACTGCAGATAGCACGCAGCTGTCTTACGCAGAACTCTCAGATGTCACAATGCTCGACACTTCCTTATTTCCATCAAGATTAGCGGTGGAATCAGATTATTTCCCTGTAACTACAAGAATTTTTGTGAATTTTCCTATTTAAAATTTGTTGAATCTTTCCATTTGGGGGCCATAGCCAACTGTTTTCTAGACTTTCTCCTGGCTCTGCATTTAGGGGTCACTTCTGCTATGCTGGGGGGAACATTTGGGATGCTGGCGAGTGACCCCAGGGTGACTACCTGCAAGAAAATGCCCTCCCTATTCTACTAAGGCCCAGCCACAAGGTTTCCTAATTTTGTGATATTTTACAGTTCACATTAATTTATTTATTTAGGTTCTAGGTCACAGCTGGCAGTGCTAAGGGTCTACTCCTGACTCTGTGCTCACGGATCCCTCCTGGCGGTGCTGGGGAACCATATGTGGTTGTGGGGGTGAGGGGGGATTTGAATCCTCCTGGACCCTTGGAATCCTGAGTTTTACTGCTGTGACTGCCAGGGCCCTTGAAGTTAAGAGAGGAGAGGAGAGAGACATTTTCAAGCGAGGGTGTGTGTGGGATCTGGCCTGACCTAGGGGCCCAGCCAAGATAAGGGTGACAGATTTCCAGCCTCTTCTAAGGAGGGGTTGCAGCGGATCACCGGGCTCTCAGAAGGGTCCTGTGAGGGTGTCCAGCGGAAAGACGTCATTTCCTCCTGGCCATCTGTTCCCTCACATATGGCTTTAAAAACTGCAGTCCTCAGGCGAAGGGATCCTCATAGACAGAAGCCAGAAGCCAGGAGAACGGACGGTAGATAATGGTGAGTCTAGGAATGCATGCTTGGGTGGCCCTGATGAACCTTCTCTCTCTCTCTCTCTCTCTCTCTCTCTCTCTCTCTCTCTCTCTCTCTCTCTCTCTCTCTCTCTCTCTCTTTCACACACACACACACACACACACAACCCAACTGTGCTCAAGGCTGACTCCTGGCTCTGCACTCAGGGATCACACCTGGCAGGGTTCAGGTACCCTATGGGATGCTGAGGATGGACCAAGGGCATCAAGGCCAGTGCTCTTTCTCTTGTGCTATGTCTTGGGCTCTGCTCTCTCATTTCTGGACACCTTTTTCCCTCTCCTCTGCACTCCCCCCTACTCAAATTCTTTCCTTCCTCTTTTCCCTGCCTGGAGTTATAAACCGCCCAGCTCTGCACCCTCGATTGACCTCAGACCTTTTGTGAGGACTCTTGACATCTTCCCAGAAGATCTACCTTTTTTCCTCAATCAGAAAGCCTGAGTGCTCCCCTGGGTGGGGGTCCAGAGTCATGGAAGTGGCAGGTGACACTGTGGTCCATGGAAAAATACCATGTGTGTCCCGAGAGCCATTGAGTAAGCAGGGAGCACAGAAGAGCTTCAAGGTTCAATCCTGGCACTACTGAGGGTCCCCTGAGCCCAGAGCAGAAGTGAGACCTGAATACCACCTGGGTCGCCCCCAAACAAATATGGATGAAATAGGACAGGTGGGTTACTGAGCTGGTGGTGGGTGCTGAGTCCCTTTTCCAGCATCTGCCTTGCCTCACCTGGTGAAGGAAATGGAGGGAATGGTGTGTGTTCCTTCCTTTCCCAGTTGTGAGAGATAGAACATGCGTGTGTCTTTCTGTGTGTTTGTATATTTGTGTGTGATTTGTGTTTTTGCATGATGCTGATGATGAAACTTTGCTCAACCATGTGCAAAGCAAACACCATCCCCACTATGCTATCTCCACTTCCCTTTACTTTTTTTTTTTTTTTTTTTGGGTCACACCCGGTGACGCTCAGGGGTTACTCCTGGCTATGCGCTCAGAAGTCGCTCCTGGCTTGGGGGACCATATGGGACGCCGGGGGATCGAACCGCGGTTCATCCAAGGCTAGCGCAGGCAAGGCAGGCACCTTACCTCTAGCGCCACCGCCTGGCCCCTTCCCTTTACTTCTTTCCTTCATCTATATGGCAGACACTTCCTAGGTGGTTGTATGGCTTGAAGAAGAGACTCCAGGGAAGGTGCTCAGAGTAGAGAGCCCACCTGGGACCTGCTGTATTCCCAACCCAGTTCTTTCCCCCTTCTCACTCCTGCTCTGCGCTCTGGCTTCTGTGTCTGCCAGGGGTAGCTGCTAATACCTGGGGGTCCATTCTTCGTCCTTTTTAGAATGGTTCTTCTTCCTTTCTGCACTCCTGGGACTTCTTCCCTAAGTCAGAGAATGTGTGAGAATCTGGCAGGAGAAGCCAGTGGACTTCCAGCCATTGTAGCTTCAACACAGGGATTAGGTAATTAGGCCTCTGCCTCCAATCTTAGCCCCACAGTTGCTATGACTGTTTTGGTTTTGGCTTTTGTCTTGGGGCCACTCCCGATGTTGCTTAGGGTTTCCTCTTGGCTCTCAGGTCAGAGATCCCTCCTGGTGGTGCATACTGGATGGAATCCACTTACAAAGGAATCACCCACCCCAGTGTACTGTCACCCTAGGTCCCCAGTGTGTTTTGAAGGGGACCTGGATGGAGCTGGAACCCAGAACCTCACACATCCAATGCACAGTGACTGCCACCAAACTCTAGCCCAGAGCCTCTTGGTCTGTGTCTAAAGAAATGCACACAGCATACTTCACAGTAGAGAAAAGGGGCTTTTCTGCTGTCCCAAACCCTCCCCCAGGCTTGACCTCTTATCTTTGCCTTTTTTTGTTTCACTAGACCTTGTGACTTTATCCACATAACACACCTACAACTCCTCCCCTCTATTTCATTTGGCCACAACTGGCTGTGCTCAGGGGTTACTCCTGGCTCTGCTCACAGAAATTGTTCCTGGAAGGCTTGGGGGATCATATGGGATGCCACGATCTAACCTGGGTTTGTCAGGGTCAGCCGTGTACAAAGCAAATGCCCTAGCTCTGTGCTATCTATCACCACAAATTCCTTCTTCATTTTTTTATGAAGGGGGCCAACACTCAGATGCTCAGGGCTTCCAGTTAGCTCTGCACTCAGAATCACTCTTGGAAAGCTTGGGGGGACCTTATGGAATGCTGGGTTTCAAACCCTGATAATCTATATGCAAGTCAAGGCAAAGCAAACACTCTTCACACTGTCCTATGGCTCTAATCGTACCTCTGTCTTCTCTTTTTGAACAGTTGTATAGTATTCCCCTCCCAACCTGGTCTGAGCCTCAGGGTGTGTTTAGCCAGGTCCTGTCCATCTACCTTTGTGACCATTTGAAGCTTTTCTTGGAGAGCCACAACAGCAAAGCTTGGCCAGTCTGCTGTCCCCGGGGCCTCTCCTAGAAACTCAGCTTTTCCACTGGTTTGTTTCTGTGGGGCCCAGTCAGCCACACAAAGGGCTCAGGGAGCCCATGGCAGGAAAAGCTGGGGCAGTTGTGACCAGAGTGAAAGGGGCTGAATCTTTTCCACATCTGGTATGATGTGTCCGCACAGCATTGAGTTACCTGGCCAAAGGTGGGCATAGTGGAATCATCAAATGTCCAGGCAGAATCCTGAAAGTCAAGGCCCTCCTGCTGAACTAGGCATTAACCACTCAGTGACTAGAGCTGGGGAATTCTTGGGAACAGGGACAGGGCCTAGGGGAATTGTAGGGCAAGCTGTTGAGGCTAGGGGCTTTGGCCCTAGGTTGGCCAAGAGAAAACATTCACCCACTTTAACTTTTTTTGGGATCCACCCTAAGTGGTGCTAGAGGGATCATTTCTTTTTCTGTTTCCTTTTCTTTTTTTTTTCTTTTCTTTTTTTATTTTTATTTTTGGTTTTTGGGTCACACCCGGCAGCGCTCAGGGGTTCCTCCTAGCTCAACACTCAGAAATCGCTCCTGGCAGGCTTGGGGGACCATATGGATGCTGGGATTCGAACCACATACTCTGAATGCAAGGCAAGCTCCTTACCTTCATGTTATCCCTCCGGCCCCGAGGGATCATTTCTGACATCCTCTGGGGGTCCTATGGAATGCTGGGGTCCAAGCTGGGTCAGCCATGTGCCAGGCAGACACCCTCGCTGCTGTGCTCTCACTCACTTTCACTTTCTCCCTTGAAATTTCTCCTTCTTCTAGAAAAATGGAGATAAGTGCCTCCTCCCAGATCTCTACCCCTCCTCCCATATTTGGTCTGTCTGTCTGTCTGTCGGTCTGTCTGTCTGTCTGTCTGTCTGTTTGTCGGTTTGTCTGTTCATCACTCCTGTTGAGTCAGAGTCATATTTTCGACTTACAGGCTTCCTGAGGGACCATCGGACTTGGGGGAGTGTCAGGGGGATTTTTAGTCACTGTACCGTGGTGTGGGGACTGTCTGGATTAAATTCCCCACCCTGCAGGACATGGAAGGGCTCCTCCACATCCTGGTGGCGCAGGGGTCCCTGCAGACCCTCACCACATCCGGGTGTTCAGGGAGCAGAGTACTGAGCAACCCTGGGGCAGGTGCACATGTGGATGCTGCTCTGCGCATGCTCACTTGTCACCCCCAGCTCGGTTGCACAGTGGCTCATCTGCAAGTCGCGAGGAGATCCTGAGAACTGTTCCAGTGAAGAATATTTTTTGGTTTGGGGCTGGGTTCTGGAGGTCACACCTTGTGCTTCTCAGGGGACAATGTGATATTGGGTTAAACCCAGGACCTAGGAATCTGATGATTCTCTTGTGTTTTGTTGTGTGTTTATTTGTGTATTTTGTTTGGGGCCACACTCGGAGATTCTCAGAGGTTACTACTGGCTTGGCAGTCGGGATTCACCCCTGGCTGGGCTTGGTGGGGAGGGTTGGGGACGCTATGGGGTATCCAGGTAATGGAAGCCAGGGAGACCACATGCAAGGCAAGCACCCTCCCCTCTGTCTTTCCTTTCCTTTCCTTCCTTCCTTCCTTCCTTCCTTCCTTCCTTCCTTCCTTCCTTCCTTCCTTCCTTCCTTCCTTCCTTCCTTCCTTCCTTCCTTCCTTCCTTCCTTCCTTCCTTCCTCCCTTCCTTCCTTCCTTCCTCCCTTCCCTTCCTTCTTTTCCTTCCTTCCTTCCTTCCTTCCTCCCTTCCTTCCTTCCTTCCTCCCTTCCCTTCCTTCCTTCCTTCCTTCCTTCCTTCCTTCCTTCCTTCCTTCCTTCCTTCCTTCCTTCCTTCCTTCCTTCCTTCCTTCCTTCCTTCCTTCCTTCCTTCCTTCCTTCCTTCCTTCCTTCCTTCCTTCCTTCCTTCCTTCGTACTCTACATCCAGGGATCATTCCTGCTGTAGCTCAAGGAACCCACTGGGTTAAGGGAATCAAACCCACATCACCCACATATGAAGCAAGAGTCCTCCCTGAATTGCTAACTCTCTAGCCCTTAACTTTGGTGACTTCAACCTCTTCTTTGCATGGCTCCATACTTCAGCTGTCTCTGCTGTCTTCACCCTCATTCTCTGGGGTATTTACAAAGGGTGATGCTCCCCCTCCCCAGCTCTGACCCTCATCTTCCTTCTCCCTGGTCTCTCTCTTGGTCCCCAGGACTTCATGAATGTCAACAAAGTGAACTCCAGTTCCTCTGACAACATAAGTTCAGATGGAGCAGTAGATGGCCCGGGCCCCCCGCCTAGTTTCCAGGCCAATGAGGTTGTGACCGTGGTCATCTACATAGTGGTCTTTGTGGTGGGTGTCCCGGGCAATGCGCTGGTACTGTGGGTAACAGTCTGGGAGGCCCGGCGGTCTGTTAACGCCATCTGGTTCCTCAACCTGGCTGTGGCCGACCTCCTCTCCTGCCTGGTGCTGCCCATCCACATCATGACTGCCCTCATGCACGGCAACTGGCTTTTAGGTCACGCGGCCTGCCACATCCTGATCTCGCTCTTCTACCTGAACCTCTACGCCAGCGTCCTGCTCCTCGCCACCATCAGCGTTGATCGCTTCCTCATGGTCTGCAAGCCCATCTGGTGCCAGAAGTACCGCGTGGCCCAGCGGGCCTGGCTGGCCAGTGGCGTGGCCTGGATGCTGGCTCAGGTGCTCACCATCCCGTACTTCATGTTCGGAGAATTCTTCGAGGACTCCCTTTCCCAAATGGCCCATTGTGGTGTAATCTTAACGATTGGCAGAGAAGATTTTGACCTTGTTCTCAACGTCATGCTCTTTTCCCTGAGTTTCCTGGGCCCCCTGGTCACGATGATCATCTGCTACAGTTGCCTCTTGCTTCGGGCCTGGCGCCAGAAGGCCACGCGCTCCACCAAGACCCTCAAGGTGGTCGTGGCCGTAGTGACCAGCTTTTTCGTCTTCTGGCTACCCTACCAGGTTTACAGGATGATATTAGTCATGTGGGCCATAAACTCCCACATATCAATATATGTCACCCCATGCAGGCTAGACATGGCCCTGGCTTACGTCAACTGCTGCATCAACCCCATTATCTATGTGGCTGCTGCCCGGGGCCTCCACATCCGGGTCTTCAAGTTCCGGCCTGGCCGGCTTCGTCAACTGCTGACCGAAGACTAGGACAGGGAGAGCAAGTCCCACCCACTGTCCACGGTGGATTCTGAAGTCCCTAAGAGTCACACCCGGGTGTGAGGGTTCCACGGTCTGCTGCCTTGTGCCCCGGTTTATGCTCTGCCCAGGACACTCTGATCCGTGGTTTCTGCTGCCACTGGCTGATCTGGCTCCCGTTCTTCCTTTTTCTTCTTCTCCTTTTTCCTCCTCCTCCACCTCTTCCTTCTCCTCCTCCTCTTCCTCCACCACCAGCTCCTTCTTATCTTTGTCTTCCTCCTCTCCTCTTACGCCTGTTCTTTCTTTAACTCCATTTACTTCATTTATCCTCCTTCTTCCTACACCTGGTGCTGCTCAGGGGTTACTCCTGAAGTGTCTGGGGATCCCTCTGGCAGGCTGGAGATTGAACCCAGGTCAGCTGTGTGCCAAGAAGCCTCTCTCTCCAATCCTGATTTCTTCTTTTGCAAATCAGTTTGATTTAGGAAGACAAGAAGTTACACATCTCAGCTCTCCAGAATGGAATGATTTCTTTGCTTTGCTTTTCTTTTTTTTAAGTGGGGTCACACGTGGCTGTGCTCAAGGCTTACCTCCTGGCTCTGTTCTTAGGAGTTCCTCCTGGCAGTGCCTGGAGGACCACAATCTGCCCCCCCCCATGTTAGAACTTTATAAGCATACCAAATAAACAAAACAGGAACCTTTGATTGGCATCTCCATTGTCATTCCCTATTCTCCTGTGCAGTTGCTTCTTGTGAAATCACATCGAACTGGGAGCCGAATGTTGGCATCGAAAGAAAGAGATGCAGATTCCAGGCCTGTGGCCCCTTCCCTGCCCTTCCGGTGCCTCCACCTGCTCCCTCTCTCACTGCTGCAACTTAGTTCTTTCTAGAATGTTCTCATTTGGGGGAGATGGCATGACGGAAAGGTGTTCATGGCAGTGGTAGATGGAAGAGGAACTGGAGGAATATGAGGAGTTGGTCCAGATGTCAAAGCAGAAGGTCGTGGACCAGAACTAGCAGAGTTGCAAGCCAGTGTGAGTTCATTGTCATGGAAAAATGTTCTGTGGACAGAGAGATACATGGATGTAGGGTGTTTGCCTTGCATGCAGAAGAACAGTGGTTTGAATCCCAGCATCTTATATGGTCCCCTGAGCCTGCCAGGAACGATTTCTGAGTACAGAGCCAGGAGTAACCCCTGAGCGCTGCTGGGTGTGACCCAAAACCAAAAAATATGTTCTGTCTCGAGAACATGTAATGGGTGAATGTGGTATGTGTATGTATGTGTGTGTGTTTATATGTACGTGTGTGTTTTGCCATTCCCTGCAATGCTCATTGCTTATTTCTGGTCTGTGCTCAGGAATGACTCTTGGTGGAGCCTAGGGGACCCAAAGGGATGCAGGGGATAGAACCCAGATCAGCTGCTTGTGTAGCAAACACCCTTCCCGCTGTACTGTCGCTCCAGCCCCAGGAGTTCACCTTCTGACTTTATTATTTTTTTGTTTTTGTTTTTGGGCCACACCCGGCGTTGCTCAGGGGTGACTCCCAGCAGTCTGCTCAGAAATAGCTCCTGGCAGGCACGGGGGACCATATAGGACACCGGGATTCGAACCAACCACCTTTGGTCCTGGATTGGCTGCTTGCAAGGCAAACGCCGCTGTGCTATCTCTTCGTGCCCACCTTCTGACTTTATAAAATGACAAACCAAAAGCAATCTGAGTGCTTGGAGTCCTGGAAATGCAACACAATCTAGTTGGAAATGTGGTCATGGTTTGCAAACATTGCTGTGCTGTGTTGTGTGTGTGTGTGTGGGCAAGTGTGAAGCGGGGGAGAGGGATTCAGCCCTTCAGTGCTGGGCCTAGATCCATCCTTTTACACTTTTTTTTTTTGTGGTGCTGTAACTCGGATAATCCTTTGTCACTTTTAAAAAGGATATATAGGGGCCAGAGCGGTTGCACAAGCCTTAGGGCATTTGCCTTATGCATGTTTACCTAGGTCGGATCTTGGTTCAATCCCTGGCATCCCATATTGTCCCCCAAGCCAGGACTAAACCCTGAGCGTCACCAGGTGTGGCCCCCAAACAAAACAAAGCAAGAACAAATAAAAATGAAAGACAGATTGAAAGATTTAATTCGACTTGAGGCCAAAGCGATGGCGCAGAGAGACCTGTGTTGATTGTATATAGATGGTACCTGGGTTTAATCCCACCATCGTATAGGGTCGCCACACCCTGCCCTGGGCAAAGAAAGTGCATGTGGAACATGTGGGAGGCCCCAAGTAATCACTGCCACCTTGTAAACCCCAACATGCCTCTGAGTCTTTGCTGGAATCCCTGAGCGTCAGGACATACAGACTCTGCCAAAATCAAAAGCTAAAGAGGAGCCAGAGTTCTGGGAGGAGAGTTTTGTATGTGGGAACCCCAGGTCTGGTTCTCAGAACCTTAAAGCTCGCCAAATAACTGCCAGGATGGCTAATTGATCACTGCTAGAATCACCAGAGTTTTCTGGGATGTCATCTCAGTAATCCACAGGTTTCCGAGCTTCTGCAGGTTAAAGCAATAAGCTTTAAGTTTGCCTTCTACTCCGCTGCTAAAAACCTGCAGAGGTCTGAAGAATCCTGGTGCTGGGACAGAGAGAGAAGATAGGAGGAAGAGAGAGGGGAGAGGGGAGGGAGAAAGAGAGAGAGAGAGGGAGAGAGGGGAGGGGGAGAGAGGGAGGGAAAAGAGGGGGAGGGGAGGAGGAGCGGGAGGATGGAGAGGGAGAGGGAGAGGGAAAGGGAGAGAAAGGAGGGAGGAGGGAGAGGAAGAGGGAAAGGGAGAGGAAGGAGAGAGGAGGGAGAGGGGGAGGTAGGGGAGGGGGAGAGAGAGGAAGAGAGAGGGGGGAGGGAGAGGGAGGGAGAGGTACGGAGGGAGAGGGAGGGGGAGAGGAAATAAAGTGACTAATTTAAGAGGTCAGAGAAATAGAGAAATAGTGCAGGTAAGACATTTGCTTTATACACACAGACCCTGGTATCATTCCCTCCATGAAGATCCAGAAAAAACCATCAGGAACAGTGCTAGGAGTATCCCCTGAGCCCCACTTGGTGACCCCCAAACAGGCAATCTCTGGTTTGAAGTTTTCTGAGCTTCTAAAATGATGGAGAAATCACGCTGCCAGGCAATGCCTCATCTAACCACTGGAGGACGCCACTGCCCTCAGCCCGGAACATGGCTGCGGGGTTGCTCATGACTGTTAGTCTGCAGATAACATCCAGAGGCGGCCAAAGAACTGTCTTCAGCGCAGCGGTTCTCAAGGTTGTGGCCCTCAACATTATTCCTTTTTTTGGGTTTGGGACACATGTGGTTGTGGTCATGACTTTCTCCCAACTCTGTACTCAGGGATCATGTCTGGTGGGATTTGGGGGACTGTAGCATTAAATAATTAACGATGGGGCTAGATGGAAGTGGATGCCATTCCAGGCCACGTGGCTCCGCAACCTCCATCCAGCCGGCGGATTCCAGGCCCAGGTGAACGGCGGAATCAAGACTCACTCACAGGCAGGCATCAGGAAGCATCAGCTTTATTTAAACCCTATCCACCACATGTGTGGTTTCTATCATAACCTTTCAAGCACAGCCATACTTTGCTAGCCCTGTGTCTTAACTCCTCTCAGCCATCTTCCTTTGACCTCCATCTTGGTCCAAGACCAAAAGAGGCCCACACCCAAAAGTCAGAGAGCAGCCGGGCAGCCGGGCAGCCCCTAATTCCCTGGCTCAAGGGTTTATCTACCTATTCCAAGACCCTTCCCAGGAATGGGCGGGGTCTTGCAGGTAAGGTCACACCTAATATTCAATTCCCAAGACCCCTCCCAGAAATGGGTGGGTCTCAGATAGGTACACCTAAATCCAGGGTGGAGTTACAGGGGACGATATTGGTTGGGTACATGACAAGCACCCTTCTTTCTGTATTGTTCCGGCCCGGGACTTATTTTGGGGTGGGGGTGTGCACACCTGGTTAGGTTCACTGCAGATGTCTGGCTCTGTGCTCAGGAATCACTCCTGGGTTGGTGGTGCAGGAGATATCAGTTACATGCATGGCAAGCACCTTACTTGCTGTGCTATCTTTGAACCTTGGACTATTTTTTGTTTTGTTTTATTTTGTTTTTCTTTGTTTATGGGCCACACCCAGTGTCTCTCAGGGCTTACTCCTGGCTCTGTGCTCAGAAATCTCTTCTGGGGCCGGAGAGATGGCATGGAAGTGGGGCATTTGCCTTGCATGCAGAAGGACGATGGTTCGAATCCCAGCACCCCATATGGTCCCCAGAGCCTGCCAAGAGGTATTTCTGAGTATAGAGCCAGGAGGAATTCCTGAGCGCTGCCGGTGTGATCCAAAAACCAAAAACCAAAAAAAAAAAAAAAAATCTTTTCTTGGGGACCAGAAAGATTAACACAGCTGTAGGGCATTGGCCTTGCATGCAGTCAATCCAGGATGGATGGTAGTTTGAATTCTGGCATCCCATATGGTCCCCCGAGCCTGCCAGGAGCGATTTCCAAGGGCATAGCAAAGTGTAACTCTTGAGTGTCACCAGGTTGGCCCAAAAACCAATAAAAACATAGTATACCCCCGGGCACATTTTAATAAAGGAACTTCATTTTTCTTAGGGGACCCTATTGGCTACTGCAGGGATAGAACCCAGGTCAGCCATATGCAAGGCAAAAGCCTTCCCTGCTGTGCAGTTGCTGGGGCCTCAATAGGGCTTTTGCTAGATGGCTTCACACAACCTCACCCTATAATTAGTTTTTTTGTTTCTTGTTTTTGTTTTTTGTTTTTTGTTTGTTTGTTTGTTTTCGTGTTTTGTTTTTGGGTCACACTCGGCAGCGCTCAGGTGTTCCTCCTTGCTCTATGGTCAGAAATCGCTCCTGGCAGGCTCGGAGGATCATATGGTATGCCGGGATTTGAACCACTGTCCTTCTGCATGAAAGGCAAAAGCCCCACCTTCATGCTATTTGTTTGGTCCCATCATCATCATCATCATCATCATCATCATCATTATTATTATTGTTATTAGGTTCCTGTGTTTTGACTTGGGGCTACTTGGGTGCTCTTTGGAGAACCAGGTGGTGCTGGAGTTGAACGCAGGGCTCGCTGGTGCAAAGCCTGTGCTCCCAGACTCTGAGCATCTCTCCATGCTGCCTATCGTGCCCATGTCCTTCTGTCCCCTGGAGGAGCGTGTTTGTGTGTCTTCCTTCTGCACAGTCACTGCAGATAGCGTGTAGCTGTCTTACGCAGAACTCTCAGATGTCACAATGCTCGACACTTCCTTATTTCCATCAAGATTAGCGGTGGAATCAGATTATTTTCCTGTAACTACAAGTATTTTTGTGAGTTTTCCTATTTAAAATTTGTTGAATCTTTCCATTTGGGGGCCATAGCCAACTGTTTTCTAGACTTTCTCCTGGCTCTGTATTTAGGGGTCACTTCTGCTATGCTGGGGGGAACATTTGGGATGCTGGCGAGTGACCCCAGGGTGACTACCTGCAAGCAAATGCCCTCCCTATTCTACTAAGGCTCCAGCTCCAAGTTTTCCTAATTTTGTGATATTTTACAGTTCACATTAATTCATTTATTTAGGTTCTAGGTCACAGCTGGCAGTGCTAAGGGTCTACTCCTGACTCTGTGCTCACGGATCTCTCCTGGTGGTGCTGGGGAACCATATGTGGTTGTGGGGGTGAGGGGGGAATGGAATCCTCCTGGACCCTTGGAATCCTGAGTTTCACTGCTGTGACTGCCAGGGCCCTTGAAGTTAAGAGAGGAGAGGAGAGAGACATTTTCAAGCGAGGGTGTGTGTGGGATCTGGCCTGACCTAGGGGCCCAGCCAAGATAAGGGTGACGGATTTCCAGCCTCTTCTAAGGAGGGGTTGCGGCGAATCACAGGGCTCTCAGAAGGGTCCTGTGAGGGTGTCCAGCGGAAAGATGTCATTTCCTCCTGGCCATCTGTTCCCTCACATGTGGCTTTAAAAACTGCAGCCCTCAGGCGAAGGGATCCTCATAGACAGAAGCCAGAAGCCAGGAGAACGGACGGTGGATAATGGTGAGTCCAGGGATGCATGCTTGGGTGGCCCTGATGAACCTTCTCTCTCTCTCTCTCTCTCTCTCTCTCTCTCTCTCTCTCTCTCTCTCTCTTTCTCTCTCTCTCTCTTTCTCTCTCTCTCTCTCTCTCACTCTCTCTCTACCACACACACACACACACACACACACACACACACACACACACACACACACACACACACACACCAGCTGTGCTCAAGGCTGACTCCTGGCTCTGCACTCAGGGATCACACCTGGTAGGGTTCAGGTACCCTATGGGATGCTGAGGATGGACCAAGGGCATCAAGGCCAGTGCTGTTTCTCTTATGCTATGTCTTCGGCTCTGCTCTCTCATTTCTGGACACCTTTTTCCCTCTCCCCTCCACTCCCCCCTACTCAAATTCTTTCCTTCCTCTTTTCCCTGCCTGGAGTTATAAACCGCCCAGCTCTGCACCCTCGATTGACCTCAGACCTTTTGTGGGGACTCTTGACATCTTCTCAGAAGACCTACCTCCTTTCCTCAATCAGAAAGCCAGAGTGCTCCCCTGGGTGGGGGTCCAGAGTCATGGAAGTGGCAGGTGACACTGTGGTCCATGGAAAAATACCATGTGTGTCCCGAGAGCCATTGAGTAAGCAGGGAGCACACAAGAGCTGCAAGGTTCAATCCTGGCACTACTGAGGGTCCCCTGAGCCCAGAGCAGAAGTGAGACCTGAATACTGCCTGGGTCGTCCCCAAACAAATATGGATGAAATAGGACAGGTGGGTTACTGAGCTGGTGGTGGGTGCTGAGTCCCTTTTCCAGCATCTGCCTTGACTCACCTGGTAAAGGAAATGGAGCCGGAATGGTGTGTGTGTATCACGTTATTTCCTTTCCCAGTTGTGAGAGGTAGAACATGTGTGTGTGTGTTTCTGTGTGTTTGTATATTTGTGTGTGATTTGTGTTTTTGCATGATGCTGATGATGAAGCCTTGCTCAACCATGTGCAAAGCAAACACCGTCCCCACTATGCTATCTCCGGTTCCCTTTACTTCTTTCCTTCATCTGTATAGCAGACACTTCCTAGGTGGTTGTATGGTTTGAAGAAGAGACTCCAGGGAAGGTGCTCAGAGCAGAGAGCTCACCTGGGTCCTACTGTATTCCCAACTCAGTTCTTTCCCCCTTCTCGCTGTTGCTCTGCGCTCTGTCTTCTGTGTCTGCCAGGGGTAGCTGCTAGTACCTGGGGGTCCATTCCTCATCCCTTTTAGAACGGATATTCTTCCTTTCTGCACTCCTGGGACTACTTCCCTAAGTCAGAGAATGTGTGAGAATCTGGCAGGAGAAGCCAGTGGGCCTCCAGCCATTGTAGCTTCAACACCGGGATTAGGAAATTTGGCCTCTGCCTCCAATCTTTGCCCCACAGTTGCTATGACTGTTTTGGTTTTGTCTTTTGTCTTGGGGCCACTCCTGATGTTGCTTAGGGTTTCCACTTGGCTCTCAGGTCAGGGATCCCTCCTGGTGGTGCATACCAGATGGAATCCACTTACAAAGGAAGCACCCATCCCAGTGTATTGTCACCCTAGGTCCCCAGTGTGTTTGAAGGGGACCTGGATGGAGCTGGAACCCAGAACCTCACACATCCAATGCACAGTGACTGCCACCAAACTCTAGCCCAGAGCCTCTTGGTCTGTGTCTAAAGAAATGCTCACAGCATACTTCACAGTAGAGAAAAGGGGCTTTTCTGCTGTCCCACCCCCACCCCCAGGCTTGACCTCTTATCTTTGCCTTTTTTTGTTTCACTAGACCTTGTGATTTTATCTACATAACACACCTACAACTCCTCCCCTCTATTTCATTTGGCCATAACTGGCTGTGCTCAGGGGTTACTCCTGGCTCTGCTCACAGAAATTGTTCCTGGAAGGCTTGGGGGATCATATGGGCTGCCACGATCTAACCTGGGTTTGTCAGGGTCAGCCGTGTACAAAGCAAATGCCCTAGCTCTGTGCTATCTATCACCACAAATTCCTTCTTCATTTTTTTATGAAGGGGGCCAACACTCAGATGCTCAGGGCTTCCAGTTAGCTCTGCACTCAGAATCACTCTTGGAAAGCTTGGGGGGACCTTATGGAATGCTGGGTTTCAAACCCTGATAATCTATATGCAAGTCAAGGCAAAGCAAACACTCTTCACACTGTCCTATGGCTCTAATCGTACCTCTGTCTTCTTTTTGAACAGTTGTATAGTATTCCCCTCCCAACCTGGTCTGAGCCTCAGGGTGTGTTTAGCCAGGTCCTGTCCATCTGCCTTTGTGACCATTTGAAGCTTTTCTTGGAGAGCCACAACAGCAAAGCTTGGCCAGTCTGCTGTCCCCGGGGCCTCTCCTAGAAACTCAGCTTTTCCACTGGTTTGTTTCTGTGGGGCCCAGTCAGCCACACAAAGGGCTCAGGGAGCCCATGGCAGGAAAAGCTGGGGCAGTTGTGACTAGAGTGAAAGACGCTGAATCTTTTCCACATCTGGTATGATGCGTCCCCACAGCACTGAGTTACCCGGCCAAAGGTGGGGATAGTGGAATCATCAAAGGTCCAGGCAGAATCCTGAAAGCCAAGGCCCTTCTGCTGAACTAGCATTAATCACTCAGTGACTAGAGCTGGGGAATTCTTAGGAACAGGGACAGGGTCCAGGGAAATTGTAGGGCAAGCTGTTGAGGCTAGGGGCTTTGGCCCTAGGTTGGCCAAGAGAAAACATTCACCCACTTTAACTTTTTTTGGGATCCACCCTAAGTGGTGCTAGAGGGATCATTTCTTTTTCTGTTTCCTTTTCTTTTTTTTTCTTTTCTTTTTTTATTTTTATTTTTGGTTTTTGGGTCACACCCGGCAGCGCTCAGGGGTTCCTCCTAGCTCAACACTCAGAAATCGCTCCTGGCAGGCTTGGGGGACCATATGGATGCTGGGATTCGAACCACATACTCTGAATGCAAGGCAAGCTCCTTACCTTCATGTTATCCCTCTGGCCCCGAGGGATCATTTCTGACATCCTCTGGGGGTCCTATGGAATGCTGGGGTCCAAGCTGGGTCAGCCATGTGCCAGGCAGACACCCTCCCTGCTGTGCTCTCACTCACTTTCACTTTCTCCCTTGAAATTTCTCTTAGAAATTTCTCTAGAAAAATGGAGATAAGTGCCTCCTCCCAGATCTCTACCCCTCTTCCCATATTTGGTCTGTCTGTCTGTCTGTCTGTCTGTCTGTCTGTCTGTCTGTCTGTCTGTCTGTCTGTCTGTCTGTGTCTGTTCATCACTCCTGTTGAGTCAGAGTCATATTTTCGACTTACAGGCTTCCTGAGGGACCATTGGACTTGAGGGAGTGTCAGGGGAATTTTTATTCACTGTACCGTGGTGTGGGGACTGTCTGGATTAAATTCCCCACCCTGCAGGACATGGAAGGGCTCCTCCACGTCCTGGTGGCGCAGGGGTCCCTGCAGACCCTCCCCGCATCCAGGTGTTCAGGGAGCAGAGCACTGAGCAACCCCGGGGCAGGTGCACATGTGGATGCTGCTCTGCGCATGCTCACTTTTCACCCCCAAGCTTGGTTGCACAGTGGCTCATCCGCATGTCGCGAGGAGATCCTGAGAACTGTTCCATTGAAGAATATTTTTTGGTTTGGGGGTGGGTTCTGGAGGTCACACCTTGTTCCTCTTCAGGGTACAATGCGATATTGGGTTAAACCCAGGACCCAGGAATCTGACGATTCTCTTGTGTTTTGTTGTGTGTTTATTTGTGTACTTTGTTTGGGGCCACACTCGGAGACTCTCAGAGGTTACTCCTGGCTTGGCACTCGGGATTCAGCCCTGGCTGGGCTTGGTGGGGAGGGTTGGGGACGCTATGGGGTGTCCAGGTAATGGAAGCCAGGGAGACCACATGCAAGGCAAGCACCCTCCCCTCTGTACTATCTCTTAGGACCCCCTCTTTTTTTTTAGAACCCATGGCTGTCTCTTTCATACATCCTTCCCATGGAAACCATCTTTCCTCTCTCCCTCCCTACTTTCTTTTCTCTTTCTTTCTTCTTCCTTCCTTCCTTCCTTCCTTCCTTCCTTCCTTCCTTCCTTCCTTCCTTCCTTCCTTCCTTCCTTCCTTCCTTCCTCCCTTTCTTCCTTCCTTCCTCCCTTTCTTCCTTCCTTCCTCCCTTTCTTCCTTCCTTCCTCCCTTCCTCCCTTTCTTCCTTCCTTCCTTCCTTCCTTCCTTCCTTCCTTCCTTCCTTCCTTCCTTCCTTCCTTCCTTCCTTCCTTCCTTCCTTCCTTCCTTCCTTCCTTCCTTCCTCTCTTTCTTTCTTTCTTTCTTTCTTTCTTTCTTTCTTTCTTTCTTTCTTTCTTTCTTTCTTTCTTTCTTTCTTTCTTTCTTTCTTTCTTTCTTTCTTTCTTTCTTTCTTTCTTTCTTTCTTTCTTTCTTTCTTTCTTTCCCTCCTCCTCCTCCTCCTCCTCCTCCTCCTCCTCCTCCTCCTCCTCCTCCTCCTCCTTCTTCTTCTTCTTCTTTTTTTTTGGGTCACACCCAGCGTTGCCTGGGGTGACTCCTGGCTGTCTGCTAAGAAATAGCTCCTGGCAGGCACGGGGGACCATATGGGACACCAGGATTCGAACCAACCACCTTTGGTCCTTGGTGGGCTGTTTGCAATGCAAACACCGCTGTGCTATCTCTCTGGGCCCCTCTTTCTTTTTCTCTTTCTCTCTCTCTTTCTTTCTTTCTTTCTTTCTTTCTTTCTTTCTTTCTTTCTTTCTTTCTTTCTTTCTTTCTTTCTTTCTTTCTTTCTTTCTTTCTTTCTTTCTTTCTTTCTTTCTTTCTTTCTTTCTTTCTTTCTTTCTTTCTTTCTTTCTTTCTTTCTTTCCTTCTTTCCTTCCTTCCTTCCTTTCTTCCTTCCTTTCTTCCTTCCTTCCTTCCTTCCTTCCTTCCTTCCTTCCTTCCTTCCTTCCTTCCTTCCTTCCTTCCTTCCTTCCTTCCTTCCTTCCTTCCTTCCTTCCTTCCTTCCTTCCTTCCTTCCTTCCTTTCTTTCTTTCCTTTTCTTTCTTCCGTTTTTTCCCTTTCTTTCTTCTCTCTCCTTTTCTGTTTTTGAGCCATACCTAGCTGCATTCATGGCTTCTTCCTGGCTATGCACCCAGGGATCACTGCCATGGTAGCCCAAGGGATTCACTAAGATGCCTGGAATCCATCCCACATTAACCATAATCAAAGCAAGGTCCCTCCCTGCAGCACTAACCCTCTGGCCCTTAGCCCTGGGGACTTTAACCACTTTCTTGCAAGGCCTGAGACACCAGCTGGCACTGCCTTATGCACCGTCATACCCTGGGGCATCTCTTAAGCCCTGGGTTTCCCCCTCCTTAGCTCTGACCTTTATACTCCTTCCCTGCCTCTCTCCCCTAGGACTTCATGAACACCAATGAACTGACCAACAGTTTCTATGACAATGTAAGTATGATGGTAGTGGACATACCCGTATCCCTGCCCAGTCTTAAGGCCCACCAGGTGGTGGCTGTGGTCATCTACATGTTCATCTTCATGGTGGGCATGCTGAGCACCGTGTTGGTGCTGTGGGGTGTAACATAAAAATAAAAAAATATATAATTCCACATGTAGGTGAGACCATCCAGTCACATGTTTCTCATCCCTTAGGTGGATGGGTCCTCTGAATCAGGGTAGTGGTGGATAAATAATTCACAGCAGTCAGAAAAGATATCCATTGGAGTCAGCTTGCTTTATTCCTCATGGCCATTCTCTGCCTTGTCCAGCCTCTGCAGAGCTCTATCTCTAGCCCCAGGCAGATCCTGTCTTTTTTATCCAGAACCCCACCAACCAGGGTGGGGGAAGGTCATTGTATTCCAGGTAAGCTTTAAGAAGTGGTCAGGGAAAAAGAAAATTGGGGTAAGAGTTACACTTCTTCCTTCCTTCCCTCTTCCCTCCTTCCCTCCCTCCCCCGTCTTCCTTCCTTCTCTCCCCTGTCTTCCCTCCCTCCCTCCCTCCCTCCTTCCTTCCTTCCTTCCTTCCTTCCTTCCTTCCTTCCTTCCTTCCTTCCTTCCTTCCTTCCTTCCTTCCTTCCTTCCTTCCTTCCTTCCTTCCTTCCTTCCTTCCTTCCTTCCTTCCTTCCTCCTTCTTTCCTTTTTTTCTTCAGATTTTTAACCACACCAGGAAAGCTTCCTCCTGGCTCTGCATCCAGGAATCACTCCCAATGAACTAACTGAGATGCCTGGAATCAAACCTGCATCAACCAGATACAGAGCAAGCACCCTCCCGCAGCACTAACCCTCTGGCCCTTAGCCCCGGGGACTTCAAATGTTTCCTCTCATGCCACAAGATCCAGCTTGCTCTGTCATCTGCACCTCATTATCTGTGGGCATATGCCTGTCCCCAGCTCTGACCCTCATCCTTTTACCCCCACTGCCTCTTTCATGCCCCCAGGACTCCGTGAACATCAGTGAGGTAGACTACAGTTACTATGACAACAAAACTTGGGATGAGCCGCCGGATGGGCCGCAGGATGGGCGGGTGAAAGACACCCTCCAGGCCCACAAGGTGGCAGCTGTGGTCATCAACATGGTGGTCTTGGTGGTGGGTGTGCCGGGCAACCTGCTGGTTCTGTGGGTGACTGGCTTAGAGGCCAGAAAGGCCATTAACGCCATCTGGTTCCTCAACCTGGCTGTGGCCGACCTCCTCTCCTGCTTGGCACTGCCCATCCACATCATGACCATCCTCTGGTACGGCCACTGGCCTTTTGGTGACTCGGCCTGTCGCATACTGGCCTCACTCATCCTCCTCAACCTCTACGCCAGCATCCTGCTCCTCACCACCATCAGCGCTGACCGCTTCCTCATCGTCTTCCGACCTCTCTGGTGCCAGAAGTACCGCGTGGCCTCGCTGGCCTGGCTGGCTAGTGGTGTGGCCTGGATCCTGGCTCTGGTGCTCACCATCCCGTCCTTCATGTTCCGACGAGTGCATAAGGACCTCTTTTCCCCAAAGCCCATATGTGTCGTGGACTATGGGAATAATGGAACGCAGACCCATATTGCTGTCGAAGTCACACGTATGGTCCTGAGTTTCCTGGTCCCCCTGGTCACGCTGAGCATCTGCTACACTTTGCTCCTGCTTCGGACCTGGCGCCGGCCAGCCACACGCTCCACCAAGACCCTCAAGGTGGTGGTGGCCGTGGTGACCAGCTTCTTCATCTTTTGGCTACCCTACCAGGTTTCTGGCATGGTTTTGGTCTTGTCCCCCAAAGAGTCCTCTACCTACAAGCGCGCCAATTCCGTGGACGTGCTGTGGGTGGCCCTGGCTTACGTCAACTGCTGTATCAACCCCATTATCTATGTGGCTGTTGCCCGGGGCCTCCACATCCAGGCCCTCAAGTCACTGCCTGCCCGGCTGCATCAACTGCTGACCAAAGACTAGGGGAGGGAGAGCAAGTCCAAATTGCTGTCCATGGTGAATACTGTGGCTCATTAGAGCCAGAGCCAGGTGTGAGGGCTGCATTTCCTACTGCCCTGAGTCCTACTCCATGCTCTGCCTAGTACACTCTGATCCACAGTTTCTGCTGCCACTGGCTCATGCTCCTGTTCTTCCTTTTTCTTCATCTTTTTTTCCCTCCTCCTCCTTTTTATGTGTTTGGGCCATACCGATTTTGCTCAGGAATTATTGATGGGTCTATGCTCAGAAATTGCTCCTGGCAGACCCAGGGAACCATAAGGGATGCCAGGGATCAAACCAGGGTCTGGGGGCCGGAGAGATAGCATGGAGGTAGGGCGTTTGTCTTTCATGCAGGAGGTCATCTGTTTGAATCCCGGCGTCCCATATTGTCCCCTGTGTCTGCCAGGAGCAATTTCTGAGCATGGAGCCAGGAGTAACCCCTGAGCACTGCCAGGTGTGACCCAAAAACCACAAAAAAAAACAAAACTAAACAAAAACAAAAACCTGGGTCTGTCTGGAGTCATCTTCATGCAATGCAAGCACCTTCTCCTATTGTGCTATCTCTTCTGCTGTCTTGGTCTGAACACTTCAGGGAATTTTCGAGGTTCCCAGGAAAGTGGTTGTAGGGTTCAGTGAAAAACAAAGCCACACCAGTTGTTGGGGTGAATCTGAATTGAAACTGATCAATTGCTGAAGGAACTTGGACAAATTATTTAACATTTGAAACTGTCAATTAGCTGCATTGGTTAGTTATGACTGGAATCAGATTGGTGGTTATAATTCTTGGTGCTGCTTGTTTCCCCTTCTTATCAGATTGATTTTCTTATCAGCTCAGGAGCTTAAAATTGAGATTTCAACTATTCTTCTAGAAAATAAAAAGAAAAAAGGAGGGAGATATAAATGCCACGTTTGAGGAAAGCTAAAATCAGAAGGCCTGCTGGTCTCCCCCAGAGCTGATGACTAAGAAAAAAAACCTCCAAGAGAGGTCACTTCCTTGAAAAGTGAGGGTGGTATTTCTCAGGCTTAGTACTAGTTGCAAACATTTATTTGGCTTAATAAGAATCTCCCTATTGGGGCCGGGCGGTGGCGCTGGAGGTAAGGTTCCTGCCTTGCCTGCGCTAGCCTAGGACGGACCGCGGTTCGATCCCCCGGCGTCCCATATGGTCCCCCAAGAAGCCAGGAGCAACTTCTGAGCGCATAGCCAGGAGTAACCCCTGAGCGTCACAGGGTGTGGCCCAAAAACCAAAAAAAAAAAAAAAAAAAGAATCTCCCTATTGTGGTGTTAAGTATGTACATATCTAAGCATTTACCTCCAGATGACAACATGAATCAGTACATGCAAATATAGCTTTGATTAAATATCTCTTTACCTGGCAAATCCAGCATCAAGAGAAAAAATAGAAATATCTTTGTAATCCTCAAAATGAAGTTCGTCTTTTCAAAGATGGTCTCTACCTTGAAGCAGTCTGCTCCCTCAGATGAGAGGAACCCTACATAGAACACCTGGCAAAATTGTTAATCTTTGAATTTACATCAGAATTGACACCCAGGGTCCAACCTGGGAGTGAAAAAACTTAGAGCTGTTAAATTTTTCGCTTTTGAGCCCAGCCAAGCCTCTGGCTTAACTCCTCTGATTTTTAATTGGAGCTTCTCATTCAGAAGGTTTGTAACCCACAATAAAGGCCTGTGGATTGTCTCTTGTGAAGAAACCTTTTGCTAACAAGAAAGTACAATTATTTTTAACCTTGCAGGAAAACAGATGTTGGTGTTTTTCACAGGTAAAATTCACGTTTAAATAAATCTCTGTAGCATTCATACAATAAAGACACAAAATTCAAATTCACCCCACAATTAAGTTTGGTGTTGTTTTCCTCAAACCCTGCACCCACTTTCCTGGGAACCATGAGAATTCACTGAAGTTTCTGGACCAAGGTGTCTGTGACACCATTCTCCTCCTTCTGTTCCTCCTCTTCTTTCTCATTATCCTCTTCTCCTTTACCTCCACCTCCTCCTCCATTTCTTCTTTCTCTTAGTCTTCCTCTTCTTCCTCCTCCTCTTCCATTTCTTCCATCTCCTTTCCTTTATCCTCCTTCCCAGAGCCGGTGGTGCTCAGGGGTTACTCCTGGCAGTGTTCAAGGAACCCTGTGGGATGCCAATGATCAAACCCAGGTCAGCTGCATGCAAAAGTAGCCCTCTCCCTTTGACCTCTCTCTCCAATCCAATTCAGGAAGACAAGAAGTTATACATCTCAGTTCTCCGACTGGAATGGTTTCTTTTCTTTTCCTTTTTTTTTGGTGGGGTCACACTGGCTGTGCTCATGGGCTATTGTGGTTTTGCACTTAGTAATCACTCCTGACACTGCTCAGGAGACCATATGGGATGCTGGGGATCAAACCTGGGTTAGCCCCATGCAGGTGCCCTCTCCATTGTACAGTCACTCTGGCCCCCCCTATTGGATCCCAGACCCTGGAGTTATGAGCAACAAGCCTGTAGCAACTTGAAAGTTTGCTCACCCTTTCCCCCTCCCTTCCTATATACTTCTGCCCCTCACATTCCCAGGCCAAATTCTGAGGAAATGAGATGTTAGTTTGTATTACTGAGTGATTAAAACTGTAGCATTAAATAATTAACGATGGGGCTGGATGGCGGTGGATGGCGATGGATTTCTTTCTGCCATCCCAGGCCACGTGGCTCCGCAACCCCATCTAGCTGGCGGGTTCCAGGCCCAGGTGATCGGCGTAATCAAGACTCACTCACATGCAGGCATTAGGAAGCATCAGCTTTATTCATGCCCTATTCACCACATGTGTGTGGCCTATCTCATAACCTTTTAAGCATTCAGCCATTCTAGGCTACCCTGCGTCTAAACCCTTTCAGCCATCTTCCCTTTGGCCTCCATCCTGGTCCAAGACCAGAAACAGAGACCCCGAAGCCAGCAGCTCAGCAGGGCCGAAAGGCAAAGACTCTTAATCCCCTGGCTTCTGGGTTTATCTACCTATTCCAAGACCCCTCCCAGGAATGGGCCGGGTCTTGCAGGTAAGGTCACACCTATTATCCGGTTCCCAAGACCCCTCCCAGAAATGGGTGGGTCTCAGATAGGTACCCTACAAAAACCTCCTTGTCATAAAGGCCATTTTGTTTTTCGGCCCAAATGGTATTAGACCAGATAAGGGAAAAGGAGGAGGCAGGATTTAGGACTGTGATCCAACTGTTGCGTGGGGCCAGAGCCCACCCAGGGACACCAGTTTGTAGCACCCACCTACCACTTAGGGAGAGAGGGTCAGAGAAAGAGAATTAAAGTGAAATCGTGCAGGTAAGACACTTGCTTTACTCACACTGCCCCTGAGTTCATTCCCGCCCTGAAGATCCAGGAAATACCATTGGGCACAGAGCCAGAAGTATCTCCTGAGCACGTCCGGTGTGATCCCAAAACAGAAGAAAAAAATAGGTAGTTTAGGAAACCTCCTGGATTGAAGATTTCTGCAGCCTCTGAAAAGAGCAAGGAATTTCGCTGTGAAGCAATGCTGCGTATGGCACTAGAGGACGCCCGTAGGCTTCAGCCTGGAACTTGGCTGCGGGGTTGCCAATGACTTCGTTTTCAGATCATCAAGAGGATGCCAAGAAACTGTCTTCAGCGCAGAGGTTCTCAAGCCTGTGGACCTCCACATTATTCCTTTTTTGGAAGTGGGGACACGTCTAGGTGTCTCATGACTTTCTCCCCACTTGCAATCAGGAATCACTCCTGGTGGGACTTGGGGAACCATATGTGGTGTCCAGAGATCAAACCCACATTGGCAGGAAGGACTTCAGAAAGTCCGGGCTGAAACTCATCTCTGCCTCCTGTCTGACGAAGGATGGGGAGACAAGCCCCATTTTTGGAGGGAGGAAAGAGAACGAATGGGGTGGGAAGCTGTATCTCTGCTGCAGTGGAAAATCACGCAGATAAAAGAGGAAGGAAGGACTGGGGTAAGCTTGGGCACTCTTGAAACCTAGGTGAGTGGAGTAGTATATTTAAGTAGTATATTTATTAATATAAAGTATATATAAAGTATAAACTATAAAGTAGTATATATTAAGTGTAGACTTAAATATAAAATCCACGTGTTAGGCGAGACTGTGTCGCACCCCAACAAGCACAGACCAATGAGGGTGCCCAGAGGAAAGATGGTCATTTCCTCCTGGCTAGCTATTCCCTACTTCGGGGCTTTAAGAACCGCATCCCTCAGGCAAAGGGATCCCCAGAGACAGTGGCCAGGAGACAGGAGACAGATAGATGAAAATGATGAGTCCAAGGGTGCACACTAGTGGGCTCTGATGGACGTATCTTACTTCGTCTGTCTCTGTCTCTCTGTCTCTGTCTGTCTGTCTCTCCATACAAGCTATGCTCATGTGTTGACTCCTGCCTCTACTCAAGGATCACTCCTGGCGTGGCTCTTGGAACCCTATGGAATGCCGGTATGGAACTTTGGTCAGCTGCGTGAAAGGCCAGCACCCTCCCTGCTGTGCTATGTCTCGGGCTCAGCTCTCATTTCTGGGCCCTTTGTTTTTCCCCCAATTCCCCCCTACCTGAATTCTTTCCTTCTTTGCCCTGCCTGGAGTTATAAACCTCCCAACTTTGTACCCCTAGATAACTTCAGAACGTTTGTAGAAACTCTTGAGATTTCCCTAGAAGACCTATCTCCCTTCCTCAATCAGAGAGAGTCAGAGGGCTCCCCTGGTGTTGGGGGACGAAAGCTGTGGAAGTGGCAGATGACACTGGGGTACATGGAAAAAGACCAACTGTGGCCTGAGAGCCAGCGCAGTGGGAAGCAATTGCCTTGCTGCAGAGTTTGATCCCCAGCACTGCAGAGGGTTCCCGGAACTCTGAGCCAGGAGTCAGCCCTGAGCACTGCCCGGGGTAACCCCCATACAAAAAGGATAAAATAGAACAGGTGAGCTACTGAGTTGGCGGTGGGGTGCTGGGTCCCTTCTCTGGTGTCTGCCTTGCTTCACCTGGTGAAGGAAATGGAGCTGGAATGGTATTGGGTCATGTAACTTCCTTCCCCAGTTGTGAGAGGTAGAATATATGTGTGTTTCTGTGTGTATTTGTGTGTGTGGTTGAGCAGCTATGTGTGTTTGAGTATATTGTGGGTTTGTGTGTGATTGTGTGTTTGTGTATATGTGTGTTTGTGTGTATGAATGTGTGTTTGTGCATGAATGTCTGCTTTTGTATATGTGTGTTAGTGTGTTTGTATATGTGTGGCCGTGTGGTCACAGCTGGCTTTGATGTCTCTGTTTCCCTAAAAATAGTCCTGATCACTACACCTTTGAACCTCTAGTCACTGGCAGCAGAATCAGTGGGTCCAGATAGTTGGCTGTGGAACCTTCCAGAAACAGAGATCTGGGAATCCATGGATGAGAAATCGAACCTGGTGTTCTGTTAAAATTCCTACCTGATCTTTGCCCCCCTTGTAATATCTGAGAATACTTTTGTCTTGGGCCTTCCTCATTCACCCTCCTATTTGGGGTTTTATCTTTGGTTTGTGTCACATCTAGCAGTCAGTGCTTAGGGATCCCTCCTGCTGGTGCTCAGGAGATCCTATGGGATGCCCAGGATCGAACCTGGTTCAGCTGCTTGTGTATTTCTTCCTTTTTTTTTTTTATTATGGTTCTCCTTTAAGTGCAGGCTCAGTTTCCAAGAAATCTTTGCCACTGGTTTTCTGTTGGTTTTGCTCTTGAGATTTTTGCACACAGCAGTGATTGGGGATGCTGGGGATCGAACCCAAGTGAGCTGTATGCAAGGCAAGTGCCCTTCCCACTGTGCTAAGATCTGGCCCCTTCATTGGGTTTTGGGGCAGCAGCTGGTGGTGCTCAATCAGGAGGCCTGAAAGTGCTCGGGCGACCATGTGGGGTATTGGGGATCTAACAGCGGTCCGTGTGCAAGTCTACACTCCAGCCCCCATCTCTCTTTGTGCTCCCCAGCAAGTGATCTTTTATGCACAAAAGGAAGGGTATAGAAGTGAGTCAAGAGCTTAAGCATATGTTGTGTTCGAGGCCCTGGGCTCGATCCCCGGCACCTCACATTCCCCAGCCACTGATTATGGACCAAACTGAAATATGGCACAAACGAAGTCATTGAAAAACCCCAACTCCAAGAAATCAAGAAATAGCTGCTTTCCACCTGTTTCCAGCCTGTCTGGGCTTCCAGAACTGTCAAGATTGAAACCAGGCAGATCCTTTTCACTGTATTTCACTATTTTAGTATTTTTGGTTTCTTTTCTTTTCTTTTTTTTTGTCACACCCGGCAGCACTCAGGGGTTACTCCTGGCTCTACACTCAGAAATCGCACCTGGCAGACTCGGGAGACCATATGGGATGCTGGGATTCAAACCACTGTCCTTCTGCATGCAAGACAAATGCCCTACCTTCATGTAACTCTCTGGCCCATATTTTATTTTCATTTATTTTAAATTTATTTTAATTTGTATTTACTTTATTTACATTTTAGGGCCGAAGATAGAACAGCGGTAAGGCATTAGCCTTGCATGCTGCTGACAGGGTTGAACCTGCTTCAATTCCTGGCATCCCCTATGGGTCCTCGAGCTTGCCAGGAGCTATTTCTGAGCACAGAATGAAGAGTAACTCTTGAGCATTGCTGGTTGTGGCCCCAAAACCAATCAATTAATAAATAAATTGTAAAAACATAAGAAAATTAATTATTTTATTTTTGTTTTGGCTCCAGACTCAGTGCCACTCAGGTTTACTCCAGGCTTTGTGCTCTGAAATCACTTCTGGAAGACTTGGGGAACATATGATGCTAGGAATGAAACCATGGTAGGCCGTGTGCAAAGCAAACACTTTCCCACTGTGCTATTGCTCAGTCTCCTCTCCTTCGTTCCTCATCTGTGTAGCAGACACTTCCTAAGGTGGCTGTGTGACTTGAAGGAGAAACTCCAGGGAAGGGGCTCAGAGGGGAGGGCCCAGGTGGGCTCTGCTTTAGTCCCCTAACTGCTAACTGCTGTCCTGCTCTCTGGCCTCTGTGTCTTCTTGGGCAGCTACTTGCACCCGAGTTCATTCCTCATCCCTCCTGAGCTTCCCTCCTGGAACTCCTTCTCTAAGCCCCAGAGAATGTTTGAGCATTTGGAAAGAGAAGCCAATGGGCCTCTAGCTGTTGTGACATCAACGCAGGGATTAGGTAATTAGGCCTCTACCCCCCCAATATTTGCTGCACAGACAGTTGCTATGACTGTTTTTTCTTTTGGCTTTTGTCTTAGAGCCACACCTGCTGATTTTCTTCTTGGCTTTCCACTCAGAAATTCCTCCTGTTGCTGCTCAGGGGACCATATGGGATGGACACCACCTGCAAAGCAAACACCCTCTCCAGTGTACTGTTGCCCCAGCTCCCCAGTGTATTTGGAAGGGGACATGGGAAGCCAGCGATGTAACCTGCAACCAAGAATCTCACACATACAAGCCCAATGGCTCTGCACCGAACTTTAGCCCAGCCTCTTGGTCTGTGTCCAAGCAAAGGCGCACAGCATACTTCACGCTAGAGAAAGGGGCTTTTCCTCTGTCCAGGTTTTGACCTTTTGTCCTTACTTTTTTTGTTTTACTAGGCCTTGCAGTCTTTCCACATAAGCACACCTACAACCCTACAATTTCCTTCCTTTTTTTTTATTTTGAGACACAGTTGGCAATTCTCAGGGTTACTCCTGGCTGTCTGCTCAGAAATAGCTCCTGGCAGGCATGGGGGACCATATGGATGAAAGGAAGGCTAATTTCTGACATACCAAAGTAGTTCCTGGCCCTAGGTATCATTACTGATGTCAATTAAGAGATAGCAGGAATCCTGGTTTTCTTCCTAATATCAGATATCCTTAACCTGAGGGAATAGTTTTCTAGCTAAGGGCTAAGACCCACTTCCTATGTTGTTTATGGAAAGAGATAAAACTTATAGGAAAGGGGTACAGAATTATGCCTAGGAAATAGCTTAATTCTACACTGACCAAACCTGCTTGTTAGCAGGTATTCCAAGTGACAGGGAAAGTCCCTGAGGCAAAGTCATCCTGCTGTGGTGCTCAAAGACAAGGAGAGAAGACATTGTCTGGTAGATGCTAAGTATTTGACTTGGCCTTGAGAAGTAAATAGGCTGACAGAAAGAGACCAAGCCTGTCTTATTTGGTGCGGAAATTTCTCTGGGAAAAGGTATTTGATAGAGGCCCTATTTCTGCCTGTAATTTTTACAAAGGAGAGATATCCAAAAGTATAATGCCAAGCATCTCTTTGGAAATTCCTCAACCATCTATGCCGGGGGGGAAAAGGTGTCTACAGCGGGCCTTTTGCGGAACCCTGTGGGGGTTATTTTAGTCCTCCCCACCAGGAAAATCTGAGGATACATCTGGTGGTCTGAGCTTCCCTAAAAGTTTATGTATACCATGGCACTGGACCTCATTTTTCTGAATTACATTTTTAAAATTTTCAACATATGGCGATGGTCAGGGGTTCCTCCTGGAAATGTGCTCAGGTATCACTCCTGGCAGTGCTGGAGAACCATATGAAATCAGGGTGAGAGCAAGGTGGGAATCAAACCATCCTGAGGCTTTAAAAGCCCTTTGGAACCCTGAGCTTCACTGCTGTGGCCTCCCAGGGCCCTTGAAGGAGAGAGAGAATGGGAAAGACAGTTTCAAGTGGAGAGGTACGTCAGATTTGGCTGAACCCAGTGGCCCAGCCAAGATTAGGGGGTGCAGATTTACAGCCACCTCTAGGGAGGGGTTGCTGCAGTTCTTGAATCTCCCTAGAGGGACCTGTGAGCACAGACCAATGAGGGTGCCCAGAGAAAAGATGGTCATTTCCTCCTGGCCAGCTCTTCCTTCTTGTGGGGCTTTAAAAACTGCAGCCCTCAGGCAAAGGGATCCCCAAAGGCAGGTTACAGGAGACAGGACAGCAGAAAATGGTTAGTTGGGGTGCATGTTTATGGTGCATGTTTATCTCTCTCTGTCTCTCTGTCTCTGTCTCTGTCTCTGTCTCTCTCTGTCTCTCTCTGTCTCTGTCTCTCTCTCTCTCTCTCTCTCTCTCTCTCTCTCTCTCTCTCTCTCTCCAGCTGTGGTCAGGTATTGACTCCTGACTCTGCACTCAGGGATCACTCCTGGAGGGGCTCATGGGACCCTATGGGATGCCAGGGATTGAATCTGGATCAGCTGCATGCAAGACCTGCTCCCTCCTTGCTGTGCTATAATTCGGGCTCAGCTCTCTCATTCCTGGGCCCCCTTTTTCCTCCCCACTCCTTCCCCTGAATTCCAAATCCTTTCTTCCTTTTTTCTGTGCCTGGAGTTCTTATACCCTCCCAGTTCTGTACCCCCCTCTGACCACAGACCTTTTGTCAGACCTTTTAATTTGTCTGTTTGTTTTGTTTGTTTGTTTTTGGTCACATTGGCTGTGCTCAGAGGTAATTCCTGGCTCTGAGCTCAGAAATCACTCCTGGCAGGCTCCAGGGGCCAAATGGGATGCCGGGATTCAAACCACCATAGGTCCTGGATCTACTGTGTGCAAGGGAAACACCCTACCACTGTGCTATCTCTCTGGCCCCTTGTGGGAACTCAAGATTTTCCCAGAAGACCTGCCTCCCTTCTTCAATCTGAGAGCTGGAATGCTCCCCTGGGGTGTGGGACCATAGCTGTGTAAGTGGCAGGTGACATTGGGTTCATGGATAAAGACCAGCTGTGTCCTAAAAGCTAGCAAAGCTAAGTGGGGAGTAGGCAAGAGCTGCAGGGTTCTTTCCTAGCACTGCTGAGGGTCCCCTGATCTCAGCCAGGGTTCAGCCCTGAGAACTGCCTGGGGTGGCCCCCAAATCAACATGGATAAAATAGGATAAAGTAGGACTGGTGAGTCACTTAACTGGCTGTGGGAGGCTGGGGTCCCTTCTCCAGCTTCTGCCTTGCTTCACCTGCTGAAAGGAAATGGAGCCAGAATGGGGTGCGGTCACGTAACTTCCTTTCTGGGTTGTGAGAGGTAGAACATGTGTGTGTGTGTATATGTATGTATGTGTATGTGTGTATGTGTATATTTGTGCGTGATTGTGCAGGTATGTATGTTTGTGTATATTTGTAGGTTTGTGAGTGACTGTGTATGTTTGTGTATATGTGTGTGGTTGGGTTATGAATGTATGTGTGATGTGTGGTTTTGTATATATGTGTCTGTGTGTGGTTGCGTGGTCATAGCTGGCTTTGATGTCTCTGTTTCCCTAAAAATAGTCTTGATCACCACAGCTTTGGACCTCCGGTCACTGCCAGTAGATGCGATTGTGGGTCCAGAATTTGGGTTGTGGAACTTTCTAGAAACAGAGTCTGGGAACCATGGGATAAAAAAATCAGGCCTGGAAGCCGTGTTAAATTTCCTGCCTGATTTCTGCCTCCAGCGTAATATCTAAGGATACTTTTTCTTGGGCCCCTTCTAATTGCACCCTCCTTTTTGGGGTTTTGTCTTTGTTTTGGGTCACATCTAGTAGTGCTCAGGTGACCCAGTGGGATGGCCAAGATCGAACTGCGGTCGGCTGCTTGCAAGGCAAATGCCCTCCTGCTTCAGTAAGCCTGTGTATTTGTTTCTTTTTATTAAAATTCTCCTGTCAGTGCAGGTTCAGAATCCAAGAAATCTTTGCCATTTGTTTTCTGTTGGTTTTGCTTTTGGGGTTTTGCACACATCAGTGCTCAGGGATGGTGTGGATCAAGCTTGAGACAGCTGTATGCAAGACAAGTGCCCTCCTGTTGTGCTAAGTTTTGGCCCCTTCATTTCGTTTTGGGGCAGTAGCTGGTGGTGGTTACTCAGGATGCCCAAAAATGCTCAGTCCCCATGTGGGGTGCTGAAGATCAAACCTGCATGCAAGTCTGTGCTCCAGCCCCAGCTCTCTCTGTGCTCCCCAGACAGTGATCTTTCATGAGCAAAATGCATGGTTGAAAGCGAGTTTAGAGCTTGAACAGATCTTGTGTTGGGGCCCTGGATTCGATCCCCGGCACCTCACACACCCCAGCCACTGGACATGAACCAAACTGAAATACGGCACCAATGAAGCCATTAGAAAACCCCAACTCCAAGAAATAGCTGCTTTCCACTTGCTTCCAGCTGGAGTCTGACTTCCAGAGCTATCAAGGCTGAAACCAGGCAGACCCTTTTCACTATATTTTATTATTTTAGTTATTTTGGGTATATTTTATTTCCATTTATTTTATTTTTATTTATTTATTTTTTTGGTTTTTTGGGCCACACCCGGTAACGCTCAGGGGTTACTCCTGGCTTTGTGCTCAGAAGTTGCTCCTGGCTTGGGGGACCATATGGGACACGGGGGGATCGAACCGCAGTCCGTCCAAGGCTAGCGCAGGCAAGGCAGGCACCTTACCTTTAGCGCCACCGCCCGGCCCCTATTTCCATTTATTTTAAGCTTATTTCAATTTGTGTTTACTTAATTTATTTAAGTACTTTTAAATTATTTTATTTTTATTTTGGGGCTAGATTCAGTGGCACTTGGGGTCTCCTGGCTTTGTGCTCTGAAATTCTTTCTGGTAGACTTGAGCAACCTATGTATGCTGAGGATGAAGCCTTGGTCAGCCATGTGCAAAACAAACACCATTCCCCCTATGCTATCTCCAGTTCCCTTTACTTCCTTCCTTCATCTGTATAGCAGACACTTCCTAGGGTGAGTGTGTGGCTTGAAGGTGAGACTCCAGGAAAGGGGCTCAGAGCAGAGAGCCCAATTGTGCCTTGCTCAACACAGTTCTTCCCCCCTCCACACTGCTGCTCTGTGCTCTGGCTTCTGTGTCTGCCCAGGGCAGTTTCTAGCACCTGGGGTCCTTCTTTGTCCCTTCTGAGCAGATCATCTTCTTCCCTTCTGCACTCCTGGAACTACTTCCCTAAATCAGAGAATGTGTGAGAACCTGGCAGGAGAAGCCAGTGGGCCTCCAGCCATTGTGACATCAACATAGGGGTTAGGTAATTAGGCCTCCAGCCCCAATCTTTGCCCCATAATTGCTATGACTGTTTTGGTTTTGGCTTTTGTCTCGGGGCCACTCCTGGTGATGCTCAGGGTTTCCTCTTGGCTTTCCACTCAGGGATCCCTCCTGGTGGTGCATAGCAGATAGAACCCACTTACAAAGGAAGCACCCGCCCAGTATATTGTCACCCCAGGTCCCCAGTGTGTTTGGAAGGGAACATGGCAAGCCAAGGATGGAACCTGGAACCCAGAATCTCACACATACAATGATGCACAGTGACTCTGCCACCAAAGTCCAGCCCAGCCTCTCGTCTGTGTCTAAGCAAATGCACACAGCATACTTCACACTAGAGAAAAGGGGCTTTCTGCTGTCCCACTTGCACCTTGGCCCTCTCATCTTTGCCATTTTTTGTTTCACTAGACCTTGCAACTCTTTCCACATAAGCACACCTACAATTCACCCCCCCATTTTTGGCCTCAATTGGCTGTGCTCAGGAGTTACTCCTGGCTCTGCGCTCAGAAATCACTCCTGGCAGGTTTGGGGGACCATATGGTATGCCATGATCTTACATGGGTTTGTCTGGGTTGGCCCTGTACAAAGAAAAAGCCCAAACTCTGTGTTATCTCTCTAGCACAACAAATTCCTTCTTCATTTTTTTATGAAGGGGGGCCAACATCCTGTGATGCTCAGGGCTTCCAGCTAGCTGTGCACTCAGAAATCACACCTGAAAAGCTCTGGGGACCTTATGGGGTGCCGGGGGTCAAACCCTGATCATCTATATGCAAGTCAAGGCAAAGCAAATAGTCTTCGCACTGTCCTATGGCTCTAATCTTATCCCCGCCTCTTCTTTTTGAACAGTTGTATAGTATCCCCTTCCACAACCTGGAATGAGCCTCAGGGTGTGTTTAGCCAGGTCCTGGTCAGCTGCATTTGTGTCCATTAGAAGCTTTCCTTGGAGAGTCACAACAGCAAAGCTTTGCCAGTCTGCTGTCCCACGGATTGTTCCTTCTGTGCATGCTTACTTGTCATTTCCAAGCTCGGGTTCCTACAGTGGCTCATCTGCAAGTTGCGAGGGGATCCTAAGAACTGTTCCATTAAAGAACATTTTTTGGTTGGGGGTGGGTTCTGGAGGTCACACCTTGTGCTTCTCACGGGACAATGCGATATTGGGCTAAACCCAGGACCCAGGAATCTGAGGATTCTCTTGTGTTTTGTTGTATGTTTGCTTGTTTGTGTATTTTGTTTGGGGCCACACTCGGAGATTCTCAGAGGTTACTCCTGGCTTGGCACTCAGGATTCACTCCTGGCTGGGCTTGGTGGGGAGGGTTGGGGACGCTATGGGGTGTCCAGGCAATCGAAGCCAGGGAGACCATATGCAAGGCAAGCACCCTCCCCTCTGTACTATCTCTTAGGACCCCCTCTTTTTTTTAGAACCCATGGCTGTCTCTTTCATACATCCTTCCCATGGAAACCATCTTTCCTCTCTCCCTCCCTCCCTCCCTCCCTCCTTTCTTTCTTTCTTTCTTTCTTTCTTTCTTTCTTTCTTTCTTTCTCTTTCTTTCTTTCTCTTTCTTTCTTTCTCTTTCTTTTCTTTTCTTTCTTTCTTTCTTTCTTTCTTTCTTTCTTTCTTCTTTCTTCTTCTTCTTTTCTTTTCTTTTCTTTCTTTTCTTTTTCTTTTCTTTCTTTCTTATCTTTCTTTCTTTCTTTCTTTCTTTCTTTCTTTCTCTCTCCCTCCCTCCCTTCCCTCCCTCTCTCCCTTCCCTCCCTTCCTTCTTTCTCCCTCCCTCCCTCCCTCCCTCTCTCCCTTCCCTCCCTTTCCCTCCCTCCCTCCCTCCCTCCTTCCCTCCCTCCCCTCCCTCCCTCCCTCCCTCCCTTCCTCCCTCCCCTCCCTTCCCTTCCTTCCTTCCTTCCTTCCTTCCTTCCTTCCTTCCTTCCTTCCTTCCTTCCTTCCTTCCTTCCTTCCTTCTTTCCCTTATTCATGTTCTACATCCCGGGATTATTCCTGCTGTAGCTCAAGGAACCCACCGGGTTGCCTGGAATCAAACACACATCACCCACATACAAAGCGAGAGTCCTCTCTGAATTACTAACTCTCTAGCCCTTAGTTTTCATGACTTCAACCTCTTATTTGCATGGCTGCATACTTCAACTAGCTCTGCTGTCTCATTCTCTTGGGTATTTACAAAGTCTGGGGCTTCCCCTCCCCAGCTCTGACCCTCATCTTCCTTCTCCCCTGTCTCTCTCTTGGCCCCCAGGGCTTCATGAACTTCAGCGAAGTGAACTACAGTTCCTATGACAACAGAAGTTCTGATGGGCCAGTAGATGACCTGAACCTCCTGCCTAGTCTCCAGGCCCAGCTGGTGGTGGCCGAGGTCATCTACATAGTGGTCTTTGTGGTGGGCGTCCCGGGCAACGCGCTGGTACTGTGGGTGACAGTCTGGGAGGCCCGGCGGTCTGTTAACGCCATCTGGTTCCTCAACCTGGCTGTGGCCGACCTCCTCTCCTGCCTGGCGCTGCCCATCCACATCATGACCATCCTCATGCACGGCAACTGGGTTTTTGGTGAAGTGCCTTGTCGCATCTTGATCGTGCTCATCTACTTCAACCTGTATGCCAGCGTCCTGCTCCTCGCCACCATCAGCGCCGACCGCTTCCTCCTCGTCTTCCGACCCATCTGGTGCCAGAAGCACCGCATGGCCCGGAGGGCCTGGCTGGCCAGTGGCGTGGCCTGGATGCTGGCTCTGGCACTCAGCATCCCATATTCCGTGTTTGGAGCATTATTCGAGGACTTAATTTCCAAGATGCCTGTTTGCACTGTGAGCTTTGAGCTGGTTGATCCAGAGCTTGCAGTTGCTATCATCATGACACTCTTTGTCCTGACGTTTCTGGTCCCCCTGGTCACAATGAGCGTCTGCTACACTTTGCTCCTGCTTCGGGCCTGGCGCCGGCCGGCCACACGCTCCACCAAGACCCTCAAGGTGGTGGTGGCCATGGTGACCAGCTTCTTCGTCTTCTGGCTGCCCTTCCAGCTTTCCGACATGCTTTATGTCTTTCTCCCTAGTCTCTTCTCCCCCAACAGGGAGCTACTCGCATCCGTGTACATAATTGGGATGGCCCTCGCTTACGTCAACTGCTGCATCAACCCCATTATCTATGTGGCCGCCGCTGGGGGCCTGCACATCCAGGTCTTCAAGTTCCGGCCTGGCCAGCTGCGTCAACTGCTGACCGAAGGCTAGGACCTGGAGAGCAAGTCCCACACACTGTCCATGGAGGATTCTGAGGTCCCTCAGAGACAGGCCCGGGTGTGAGGGTTCCACAGCCCGCTGCCTTGTGCCCTGGTTCATGCTCTGCCCAAGACACTGATCCGTGGTTTCTGCTGCCACTGGCCGATCTGGCTCCTATTCTTCCTTTAACTCCATCTCCTTCCCTTTATCCTCCTCCTTCTTCCGACACCCATTGCTCCTCAGGGGTGATTCCTGTAGTGTTGGGGAATTCTCTGGTGCTGCAGACGTGTTAGTGTCCCTACGCAAAACCTTAGTGGGTTAATTCTCACTAGGAATAAGCGGGAAACACGAAGCATATGAATATGAAATATGAAATAATGAAATAAATTAGACCACACAAAATGCATTGTATGGGGACCCACGTCCAAGGGATGAGAGACAAGTTTACTTTTCAGCTGATGACATTTATAAGCACAAACTCTGGTATGCAAGATGTTCTCCTGGAGAACAAAGAGGAGGAGAGCAGTACAATGGGAAACAGGCCTAAAATCTACATAACAAATGACTATCCTATAGGTGAGAAAGAACTCTGCTGGAGATTGTGAAAGAAAAGCTAGAGATGTTTTTGGTTTAGCAAAAAGCAGGTTTTTCAAGAAACCAGGAGGAGAGAGACAGATATTTATGTTTATGTAGTAGCCAGAAAATAGATTTTAGGGGGGACGGAAATAATTGTTTACCATCATAGAGCTAGACTCAGAAAAACAAGCTGCTGGCACCAGGTTATATGAACTAGCCAGCAGGGAACTTTTGGTGGGCTTTTGGTACTGACATTTCTTTGTCTGTAGGAAAGCTGAGGCTGGATTTCTAGAGTGTCCAAGTAAAGAGAAAATGTAATGTTATAGCCATGTTGGAATTACCACACAAAGGGTCAAATGATAGACTTTGCTGAGCGGGTCTTTTGGCAAATAATTCTTTGGGAGAAAGGCACTGCACCAGGAAAGGAAAAAGCCACGTCTGGTGCGTGCTTTCTTTAAGTAGGGGGTAACATTCTGACATGCTGGAGATTGAACCCAGGTCAGCTGTGTGCCAAGAATTCTCTCTCTCCACTCTTGATTTCTTCTTTTGCAAAATACTGATTTAGGAAGACAAGAAGTTACATATCTCAGCTCTCCAGAATGGAATAGTTTCTTTTCCTTTTTTTCTGGTAGGGTTACACCTGGCTGTGCTCAGGGCTTACCTCCTGGCTCTGTTCTTAGGAATTCCTCCTGGCAGTGCTCGGAGGATCATATGGGATGGAAGGGATTGAACCTGGGTCAGCCCCATGCAAATGCCCTCCACATTATACTGTCTTCTGTCCCCAAATGTTAGAACTTTATAAGCAAACCGAATAAGACAGAAACTTTTGAATGGCTCTTCCTTGTCCCTCCCTATTCCCCTCTGTGGTTGCCTCTTGTGAAATCACATTGAACTGAATGTTGGCATCGAAAGCAAGAGATGCAGATTCCTGTCCTATGGTCCCTTCCTTACCTCTCTGATGCCCCCAGCCTTCTCCCTTTCTCACTCCTGCAACTTAGTTCTTTCTAGAATATTCCTGTTTGGGGGTTGTATGGCAGAATGGAAAGGTGCTTATGGTGGTGGTAGATAGAAGGACTGGGGGATACTGAGGAGCTTGTCCAGATGTCAAAGCAAAATTTTTTGGACCAGAAGTAGCTGAGTTGCAAGCCAGTATGAGTTTATCGTCATGGAAAAATGTTCTCTAGAGTAAATCTAGAGAACAGGTGACTGTGGCCCCCAAACATAGAAGTTCCAAAAAAGTTTAAATAGGGAAATTCACAAAAATTCTAGGTAGTTACAGAGTTATAATCTGATTGCACTGCTAATCTCGATGGAAATAAGGAAGTGTCGGGCATTGTGATATCAAAGAGTTCTGTGTAAGACAGATACGCAGTATCTACAGTGACTGCGCAGGAGGACAGACTCACAAACACTCTTCTCCAGGGACAGAAGGGAATGGGACCGATGGGAAGGCTGGGGAGATGCTCAGAGTCTGGGAGCAAATGCTTTGCACGTGGGAGCCCTGGGTTCAACTCCAACACTACCTGGTCTCCGAACCAGCACCCATGTAGCTCCAAATCAAAACACTGGAGCCTAATAACAATAATAATAATAATAATAACAAACACTTCCCAACAGAGGAAGGTTGTATGAAGCCATTTAGCAAAAGGCCTATTGGGGCCAGAGCAACTGCGCAGCAGGGAAGGCTTTTGTCATGCCTATGGCTGACCTGTGTTCAATCCTTGAAGTATCCAACAGGGTCCCAGATGCAAAAAAAAAAAAAATTCCCTTTATTAAAATATGGCTGGGGGTGTGTAGCATTAAATAATTAATAATGGTGGTGGATGGTGAAGGATGGATGGAGGGATCTTGCTCTGCCACCCCAGGCCACGTGGCTCCGCAACCCCCATTCAGCTGGCGGGTCCCAGGTTTAGGTGAACGGAGGAATCAGACTTATCCAGAGACAGGCATCAGGAAGCATCAACTTTATTCATGCCCTATTCACCACATGTGTGTGGCCTATATCATAACCTTTCAAGCACAGCCATTCTTAGCCCTGCATCTTAAGTCCTTTCAGCCATCTTCCCTTTCACCTCCAAGCTGGCCAAAGACCGAAAGGGCAGAGACCAAAGATCCTAATCCCCTGGGTCAAAGGCCTTATCTACCTTTTCCAAGACCCCTCCCAGGAATGGGCGGGGTCTTGCAGGTAAGGTCAAGTTACCTAGGGAGAAAGAGTGGGGGCTGAGGCTTCAGGGGTGTACTTTTTTTATTGGCTTTTAGACCACACCTGGTGACAATCAGGGGTTGCTCCTGGCTCTGCACTCAGAAATTGCTCTTGGCAGGCTCGGGAGACCATATGGGATACCCGGATTTGAACAACAGTCCATCTCGAATTGGCTGCATGCAGGCCAATGCCCTATCACTGTGTTATCTCTCCGAAGAGATTATATCTCTGAAGAGATCTCTCTCAGAAGAGATTTCTGAGCACAGAGCCAGGAGTAAGCTCTGAGAGACGCCGGGTGTAACCCCATAAACAAAACAAAACAAAAAACAGTCCAGGGTCCAAGAGGTAGCACAGCAGGTAAGGTATTTTTCTTGCATACAACTGATACTCCTGCCACCACCAACACAGGGGTGAACCCTGGGCACTCAGCCAGAAATACGCAGTGAATCTCCCACCCCAAAATACAATATGTTTAGGTGCTGGAACAATACAGAAAGTAGGGTACTTGTCTTGTACCCAGCCAATATAGTAGATGTGATCCCATATGGTCCCCCAAGTCCCACCAGAAGTGATCCCTGAGTGCAGAGACGGGGGGAAGTCATGAACACTACCAGATGTGTCCATCAGACTCCCAAAAATGGAATAATGTTGAAGTCCACAAGCAGTATGAGAACCGCAGCTCTGAAGACAGTTTCTTGGCCGCCTCTTGATTCTCTGCACACTAACAGTCATGGGCAACCTCGCAGCCTTGTTCCACGCTGAGGCGCAAGGGCGTCCTCTAGTGGCCGGACGCGGCATCGCCCCACAGCTTGATTTCTCGCTCATTTCAAAGGCTGCAGAAAGCTTCAAACCAGAGACACTGCCTGTTTTGGGGTCACACCCACAGTGCTCAGGGGATACTCCTAGCTCTGTGCCTGATGGTATTTTCTGGATGTACAGGGCGGGGATGGTACCAGGGTCTGGCTGTGTAAGGCAAATGTCTTACTTTCACTATTTCTCTGGCCCCTTAAACTACTCTAATTCTCTCTCCTCTCCTCAATCTCTCCCTTCTCTCTTCTCTCTCTGTTCTGGCACCTGGGTTCTTCAGACCTCTGCAGGCTTTCAGCAGTGGAGTAGCAGGCGAAGTTGCAGCTTATTGCAGTAACCTGCACAAGCCCCGCAACCTTGTAGGTTACTGCGATCACACCCCAGAAAACTCCGTGATTGTAGCAGTGATCAAATTAGCCACCCTGGGAGTTATTTGACGAGCTTTAAGGTTCTGGGAACCAGACCTGGGTTCCCACACACAAAGCTCTCTTCCCAGAACTCTAGCCCCTCTTCAGCTTTTTATTTTGCCAGGGTCTGTGTGTCAGGATGCTCAGGGGTTCCAGCAAAGACCCATAGGCATGTTGGGGTTCACAAGGTGGCAGGGATTGAACTTGGAGCATCCCACATGTTCTGCATGCACTTTCTTTGCCCGGGGATCACTCCTGGCAGGGCATGAAGGACTCTATCTGATGCCGGGATTTAACCTGGGTACCATCCATATAAAGTCAATGCCAGCCCCTCGGCTCCATCACTCCAGCCTCAAGTCCTGTTCTATCTTTCAACCTCTCTTTCCTTCTGAAAGTGTCAGAGTATTTATCTAGGCCCAATCATGAAGGGCTGACTTCCTCTCCCCCACCACACACTAGCCCACTCACATCCAACATGACACAGCAATGTTTGCAAGCCTTGACCACATTTCCAAGTGGATTGTGTTGGATTTCCAGGTTTCAGAGCATCCAGACTGCTTTGATTTGTCATTTTATAAAATCAAAAGATGGCTCCCTCCGTCCCTCTCTCTCCCCTTCTCCCTCTCTTCCTCTCCCTGTCATTCCTTTCTCTCTCTCTCTCTCCCTCTTTCTCCCTCCCTCCTCTCTCTCCTTCCCTCTCTCCCCCCTCTCTCTCCTTTCCTCTCTCTCTCTCTCCTCTCTCTCTCCCTCTCTCTCCCTCTCCCTGTCACTCTTGTCTCTCTCTCCCTCTCCCTCCCTCTCCCTCCTCTCCTTCCTCCTCTCTTCTCTCTTTCCTCTCTCTCCTCCCTCTTCCTCCCTCTCTCTCCCTCTTACTCTTTCTTCTTCCCCTTCTCCCTCTCCCCCCTTTCCCTCTCACTCCCTCTGTCTCTCTCTGTCTCTCTGTCTGTCTCTCTCTGTCTCTCTATGTCTCTGTCTCTCTCTGTCTCTGTCTCTCTCTCTACTCTCTCCCTCTCCTTCACTATCTCTTTCTCATCTAAAAAAGAAAAAAAAAAGAAGAAAAAAAGGAAAAAATAAAATCAAAAGATGAACTAATGGGGCTAGAGTAATAGTAAAGTGGGGGAGGGTATTGGCTGTGTACGCAGTGATCTGTGTTTGATCTCCAGCATTCCATAGGGTCCCCTGAGCTTCATCAGGAGTGATTCCTGAGCACACAGCAAGGAGTAAGCAATGAGCATTGCAGAGCATGACTAAATACATACATACAGACATACTCACATTTCACGGTCACCAGCCACATGACCCTGGTTTCATCCAGGCCCTGTAGATCCAGAAAATACTATCGGGTACAGAGCCAGGAGTATCCCTTGAGTACCGTCGGTGTGTTCCCAAAAGAGGCAACCTTTTCTGGCTTGAAGCTTTCTGCAGCCTCTGAAATGAGTGAGAAATCGCACGGTGAGGCAATTTCGTGTCTGGCCACTAGAGGACGCCCTGCGCTTAATCCGGAATGGTGGCTCTGAGGTTGCCAATGACTGCAGAGAATCATCCAGAGGTGGACAAGGAACTGTCTTCAGTGCTGCGGTTCTCAAGCTTGTGGACCTCAACATTATTCGTTTTTTGGTTTGGGGGACTCATTTGGTCGTGCTCGTGACTTTCTCCCGACTCTGCACTTAGGGATACTCTTGGTTGGATTTGGGGGCCATATGGGATCAAACCCATATTGGCTGGGTACAAGACAAGCACCCTACTTTCTGTATTGTTCATGCCCCTGGACTTATTTTATTTTGGGCTTAAGGGGTGTACACCTAATTAGGTTCATTGCATATTCCTGGCTCTGTGCACAGGGTTCACTCCTGTGTTGGTCGTGGCAGGAGTGCCAGTTGCATGCAAGGCAAGTACCTTACCTGCTATGCTATCTCTTGGACCCTGACCTTTTTTTGTTGTGTTTAATTTTGTTTATCGCGCCACAGCCGGCGTCTCTCGGGGCTTACTCCTGGTTATGTGCTCAGAAATCTCTTCTGGGGTATAACACAGAGGTATGGCATTGGCCTTGCACTAAGCCGATCCAAGATGGATGGTGGTTCGAATCCCGGCATCCCATAGGGTCCCCTGAGTCTGCCACGAGTGATTTCTGAGGGCAGAACTAGGAGTAGACCTTGAAAGCCACCAGGTGTGAACCAAAAGCGCAAAAGAAAAAAGGAAGAAATCTCTTCTGTCAGGTTTGGGGGACCCTATGAGATGCCAGGAATGAAACCTGGGTCAGTCCTGTGCTGGCTGCGTGCAAGGCAAATGCCGTCCCGCATGTACTACTGCTTAGCCTCAGGGCACTTTCTTTTGAACTAAGTTCTCTTTTATGCTTATTATTACTATCTTTAGTTAAGCACCTTGATTGTAAACAGGTTTGTCACTGGGTTTCAGTCATAAAATGTACATCCCCGGGGCCAGAGCATTAGCACGGAGATAGGGCGTTGGCCTTGCAAGTGGCTGACCCAGGATGGACCTGAGTATGATTTCCAGTGTCCCATATGTTCCCCCAAAGCCAGAAGCGATTTCTCAGGGCATAGCCAGGAGTAACCCCTGAGCATCACAGGGTGTGGCCCAACATCCAATAAATTAAAAAACATTCTCAGGGCACATTTTAAAAAGGGACATTTTAGTTTGCTTAGGGGACACTATTGGACACTGCAGGGGTTGAACCCAGGACAGCCAGATGCAAGGCCTAAGCCTCCATGCTGTGCAGTTGCTCTGGCCCCAATAGGGCTTTTGCTAACTGGCTTCACACACCACCCTCTATAATTGGGAAGTGTTTATTATATTCCTGTGTTGGGAAGTGTTTATTATTGTTAGTAGGCTTCAATGTTTTGACTGGGGGCTACATGGGTGCTGGTTGGGACCAGGTGGTGCTGGAGTTGAACCCGGGATCCCATGTGCAAAGTCTGTGCTCCTGGCTCTGAGCATCTCCCCAGCCTCCCCATCAGTCTCATGTCCTTTCATCCCCTGGAGGAGCGAGTTTGTGTGTCTTTCCTTCTGCCCAGTCACTGCAGATACCGCGTATCTGTCTTACACAGAACCCTCAGGTGTCACAATGCCCGACACTTCCTTATTTCCATTTAGACTAGCGGCAGAATCAGATTTGTTTCCTGTGACTACCTAGAAATCTTGTCAATTTCCCTATTTTAAAATTTTTTCGAATTTTTCTGTTTGGGGGCTACAGCCACCTGTTCCGGGCTTACTCCTGGCTCTGTATTCAGGGGTCACTTATGCTATGTTGAGGGGTGCCTTTGAGGTACTGGTGTGTGAACCCAGGGTGACTGACTGCAAGCAAATGCCCAGTCTACTGTACTGTGGCTCCAGGCCCAGGTTTTCCTAATTTTGTGATGTCTTACAGTTCCCATTAATTAATAAATCAATTATGTAGGTGTCTAGGTCATACCTGGCAGTGCTCAGTCTACTCCTGGCTCTGTGCTCATAGGTCAGTCCTGGCGGTCTGGGGGATCACACAGGATCAGAGTGGGGACTTGGAAGAAATCACCCTCCTGGACTCTTTGGAATCCTGAGCTTCACTGCTGTGACTGCCCTTGAAGGAGAGAGACAGTTTTAAGGGGCTGTGTGGGGGTTCTGGCCTGACCGATGTTCCCAGCGAAGATAAGGGGGGATGGATTTCCAGCCTCCTCCCAGAAAGGGGTTCGGGGGATCACATATTCTCAGAAGGGACCTGTGCGCACGACAATGAGGAAAGACTTTCCCAGAGTAAACACTGTCATTTCCTCTTGGCCAGTGGTTCCCTCTTGTGGGGCTTTAAAAACTGCAGCCCTTAGGCACAAGCATCCCCAGAAACAGCGACCAGGAAACAGGAGAGAGGAGGGTGGAAAATGGTGAGTCCAGGGATGCATATTTGGGGAGCTCTGATGGACCCTTCTCCTCTCCTTTCTCTTTTCTCTCCTCTCTTCCTCTCTGTCTCCTTTCTCTCTCCTCTCTCTCCTCTCTCTCTTCCCTCTCTCTTCTCTCTCCCTCCTCTCCACTCTCTCTCCACACTAGCTGTACTCAGGACTGACTGCTGGCTCTGCACTCAGCGATCACACCTGGTGGGGTTCAGTGGACCCTATGGGACACTGAGGTTTGAATCCAGGTCAGCTGCATGCAAGGCCAGTGCCTTCCGTGCTGTGCTATGTCTTGGGCTCTGCTCTCTCATTTCTGGCTCCCTTTCTTCATCTTTCCTCCCCTCCCCATACTCAAATTGTTTTCTTCCTTTTTTCTCTGCCTGGAGTTATAAATCTCCCACCTCTGCACCCCTCAACTGCCCTCAGACCTTTCGTGGGAATTCTTGAGATTGCCCCAGAAGTCCTGCCTCCCTTCCTCAATCAGAAAGTCGGAGGGCTCCCTTGGGGTGGGGGGTCAGAGCCAGTGGCAGGTGACACTGGGTCTGTGGAAAAAGACCAGCTGTGGCCAGAGAGCCAGCTAGCTAAGCGGGAGCACAGAAGAGCTGCAGGGTTTGATCCCGACACCAACGAGGATCCCTAAACTCAGAGCCAGGAGTCAGCCCTGAGCACCACATGGGGTGGCCCCTAACCACTATGAATGAAATAGGACAGGCGAGTTACTGAACTGGCGGTGGGGTGCTGGAGTTCCTTCTGCCTTGCTTCACCTGGTGGAGGAAATGGAGTCGGAATGGGGTGTGTTTGTCACATTACTTCCTTTCCCGGTTGGGAGAGGTAGAACATGTGTGTGTGTTTATGTGTGTTTGTATATTTGTGTTTTTCCATGCATTTCTATGTTTTTTGTTTCTGTGTGTGATTGTGTGTATGTGTATATATGTGCATTTGTGCGTGTTTGTGTGTGTCTATATATTTGTGCTCTGTGTTGGTGTGTATGTATGTGATTCTTTGGTCACAGCTGGCGTCGATGTCTCTGTTTCCCTAAAAATAGTCCCAATCAGCAAATTTTGAGCCTCTGGTCAGTGCTAGCAGACTCAGTTGTGGGTACAGATTGTGGGTGGTGGAACTGTCCAGAAACAGAGGTCTAGGAACCCACAGGATGTGAAATCGGGTCTGGGGCCATGTTGATATTCCTAGCTGATTTCTGTCTCTTGTGTAATATCTGAGGATACTTTAGTCTTGGGCCCCAGTTCTCTCCTTGCTCCCCAGTAAGTCATCTTTCACACACAAAATAAAGGGTCCAGAAGCAAGAGAAGGGTCTCTCAAGTTGAGATCTTGAGCAGATCTTGTGCAGTATTGGGCTAAACCCAAGACCCAGCGATCTGAAGACCCCTTTGTGTTTTGTGTGTTTTGGTTTGGAAGCCACACTTGGTGATGCTCAGAAGTTACTCCTGGCTTTGCACTCAGAAATTACCCTTAGAGGGGCTTGGTGGTGGCGATCAGGTACCCTATGTGATTCCCAGGGATCGAACCCAGGTTGACCACGTGCAAGACAAGTGTCATCCTCTCTATACTATCTCTCAGGGTACCCCCCTCCGTTTTTCTAGATCTGTCAGTTGATTCTCTTCCTTTCATCCCTCCCACAGTAAACCATCTTTTCTTCTTTCCCTTCTTCCCTCCCTCCTTCCTTCCTCCCTCCTTCCCTCCCCCTCCTTCCTCCCTCCTTCCCTTCCCCTCCTTCCTTTCTTCTTTCCTCTCCTTCCTCTCCTTCCTTCCTTCCTTCCTTCCTTCCTTCCTTCCTTCCTTCCTTCCTTCCTTCCTTCCTTCCTTCCTTCCTTCCTTCCTTCTTCTCTCACCTCTTCCTTCCCTTCCTCCTTCCTTCCTACTTTCCTCCCTCCCTCTCTCCCTCCCTTTCTTCCTTCCTGCTCTCCTTCCCCTCCCTCCTTTATCTCCCTTCCTACATCTCTCCTTTCCTCTCTTCCTCCCTTCTTTCTCTCCCTCTCCTTTTTTTTTTTTTTTGGTACCACACCTAGAAGTACTCAAGGTTTCTCCTGGCTCTCTGCTCAAGGATCTCTCCTGGTGATACTCAGGGAACCCTTCATGACGGAACCCACCTGCAAAGCAAGCCCCGCCCTCCCATACTGTTGCTCCAACTCCCAGGAGCCTTTGGAAAGGAGCATGGGGAGACCTTATGGAACCTGGAAACCAGAATCTCACACATTCAAGGCACAATGGCTCTGCCACCAAATTCTAGCCCAGTCTCTTGGTTTGTGTCTAAGCAAAGGCACACAGCATAAGTCACGCTAGAGAAAAGGGGCTTTTCCCCTGTCCCACCCCCACCCAACAGGCTTGGCTCTGTCATCTTTTCCTTTTTTGTTTCACTAGGTCTTCCTTGCACTCTTTCCACATAAGCCCACCTACAACTTCCTTTTTGTTTTTTGTTTTTTTGTTTTTTTGGGGGGGGGGCACACTTGGTGGCACTCAGGAGTTATTCCTGGCTCTGAGCTCAGAAATTGCTCTAACAGGCTCCGGGACTGGGATGCCTTGGGGGATTCTAACCAGGTCTGGGGTTGGCCACATGCGAGGCATATGCCCTATTGCTGTGCTATCTTTCTGGCCCTACAAATTCCTTCCTTCCTTCCTTCCTTCCTTCTTTTTTTTTATTTTGGGCCACACCCAGTAACGCTCAGGGGTTACACCTGGCTATGCACTCAGAAGTTGTTCCTGGCTTGGGGGACCATATGGGACACCGGGGGATCGAACCGCGGTCCGTCCAAGGCTAGCGCAGGCAAGGCAGGCACCTTACATTTAGCGCCACCGCCCGGCCCACCTTCCTTCTTTTTTTGGAGAGGGGCCCATACCCAGAAATACTCAGGGCTTCTACCTGGCTCTTCACTCAGAAATCACTCCTAGCAGTCTCAGGGAAGCCTATGGGATACCAGGGATCAAACCCCAGTCAGCTTCATGCAACGCAAGGCAAAACCAATGCCCTTCATGCTCTGGCCTTAGTCCTTTCTCTTTCTTTTGAACAGTTGTATTGTATTCCACTTCCCAGCCTGGAATGAGCCTCGGGGTGTGTTCAGTCCAGTCCTGGACAGCTACATTTGTGTTCATTTGAAGTTGTCCTTGGAGAGTCATAACAGCAAAACTTTGTCAGTCTTCTGTTTCTAGGGCTGTTTTAGAAACCTCAGAGTGTTTCCTCTGGTTTGGTTCTATGGGGCCGAGTCAGCCAGGACAAAGGGCTAAGGAAGCCCATGGCAGGAAGGACTGGGGTGGTTGTGACCAGAATCAAAGATAATGAGTCTTTACCACATCTGATACGAAGCTTTCCAATAGCCCTGTCACCCCACGGAGTGGCGCAGGGGGGGGGGCAGTGGAAGCATCAAAGGTCCAGGCAGAATCATGACAGTCTGAGCTCTTCTGCTGCACTGGACATTAATCCAACCCAGATCAGCCATACATAAAGCATGCACCCTCCCTGCAGGACTAACCCTCTGGCCCTCAGCCACTAGGACTTCAACCTCTTCCTTGCATAGCCCGAGACCCCAGCCAGTTCTGTCATCTGCACCCTCATTCCCTGGTGCATCTCCAAAACCCTGGGGCTCCCACTCCCCAGCTCTGACCCTCATTCTTCTTCTCCCCTGCCTCTCTCCTGATCCTCAGGACTTCAAGAACACCAGCAACCTGTACTACAGTCACCATGAAAACCCAGGTGTGAATGGCTCGAACTATACTCAAACCTCGCCTAGTGCCCTCAAAATAGCAACCATGGTCATCTACGGGTTCGCCTTTGTGGTGGGCATGCTGGGCAACTTGCTGGTACTGTGGGTGACTATCTCTGAGGCCCGCCGATCCATTAATGCCATCTGGTTCCTCAACCTGGCTCTGACCGACCTCCTCTCCTGCCTGGCACTACCATTCATCATTGCAATCGTCATGTGCGACAGCTGGATTTTTGGTGACACGACCTGTCGCATCATGCCCTCGCTCTTCATCTTGAACCTTTACGCCAGCGTCTTGCTCCTCACCACCATCAGCGCCGACCGCTTCCTCCTTGTCTTCCAACCCGTCTGGTGCCAGAACTACCGGGGGGCCCGACTGGCCTGGCTGGCCAGTGGCGTGGCCTGGATCCTGGCTCTGGTCCTCAGCCTCCCGTCCTTCCTATTTAGAAAAACCCATGAGGATCCTGCTTCTAAGAGTGTAATCTGCCTTGTGGACTTTGAGAGTCCCAGTGTAAAACTTGCTGTCACCGCCATGCAATTCGTCCTGAGTTTCCTGGTCCCCCTGGTCACGATGAGCGTCTGCTACACTTTGCTCTTGCTTCGGATGTGGCGCAGAAAGGCCACACGCTCCACCAAGACCCTCAAGGTGGTGGTGGCTGTGGTGACCAGCTTCTTCATCTTCTGGCTGCCCTACCAGGTTCACCGCATGGTTGTTGCTGTGGTCAATCATGACACCAAAATGGTGGACTCCTCGGTCAGGCTAGGCATGGCCCTGACTTCCATGAACTGCTGCATCAACCCTATTATCTATGTGGCTGCCTCCCGGGGCCTCCACATCCGGGTCTTCAAGTTCCAGCCTGGCCAGCTGTATCAACTGCTGACTGAAGACTAGGACGGGGAGAGCAAGTCCCTCCTGCTATTCTTGGTGGATTCTGAGGTCCCTAAAAGCCAGATCCAGGTGTGAAGGGCCCCATGACCCGCTGCCCTGGACCCTGCTTTGTGCTCTGGACAGGACACTGATCCTCAGTTTCCACTGTCATTGGCAGCTCCTGATCCTATTTTTCCTTTTTTTTCATCACCCTTTTTCTTCTCCTTTTTATAAAAAATTTTTAAATTTGAATTTGTTGTTTTTGGATCACACCCAGTGATGCTCAGGGGTTACTCCTGGCTATACGCTCAGAAATCGCTGAGGAAGGCAGGGGCTCATTCTTCGGTCTTCTTCCACTGAGCTGCACTCTATCTTACAAGCAGAAAGCTTTTGTGGTTTGTATTCCTTGCTTGAGCACTGGATTTCCTGAACCCACTCTTGTACCCCTTCACTGTGTAAATGATTTCCTGTGGATCTCTACAACTGGAACTGTTCCCCCTGTCCTAATCTGACAGGGGATTGGGAACTGCCTTTCCTGTCTGGGTGCTCAGTGGGAATCAAACCTTAACCAATCTCCTAGAGACTGTGACACTTCACGAAGCATGTATATATTTGAGCACTTACCTCCAGATGACATTAGTACTCGCAAAGATGGCCTTGATTAAATATCACTTTACCTGGGAAAATCTCATTCAAGAGAAACAAAAATAACTTTGTAATCCTCAAAATGAAGTTAATCTTTTCAAAGATGTTCTGTATCTTTAACCTCTCTGCTTACTCAGATGAGAGGAACCCTTCATAGGAACACTTGGCAAACTTGCTAATCTTTTTTTTTTTTGTTTTTTGTTTTTTGGGCCACACCCAGTGATGCTCAGGGGTTACTCCTGGCTATGCGCTCAGAAGTCGCTCCTGGCTTGGGGGACCATATGGGAAACCGGGGGATCGAACCGTGGTCCATCCAAGGCTAGCGCAGGCAAGGCAGGCACCTTACCTTTAGCGCCACTGCCCGGCCCCAAACTTGCTAATCTTTATGTGATTAAGGCCTCCATGTCATGAAGGCCATTCTGTGTTTTGGCCCAAATGGTATCAGACCAGGTAATGGAAGAGGGAGAGGCAGGAGCTGGGTCTGTGAGATGTTAGAACCAATCATGTATAACGTGGAAATTAAACTGATTGTATTAACCAGTGAAATGCTCAGCCTGGTAAGACCTGTGGACCCTATCTAAGTTGTCTGTTGTTTTCATGCAGGGTTTTTGTCTTCCTTGAGGCTGGGCCCAACTACTGGAATAAACTCCCTTTCGCATTTCACATTGTCAGAGGTGGTCTTTGACTCTCAGTGCCAGTTGGGTTATCTGCTTGGACCCCAACACCCCAAATGTTAGAACTTCATAAACCAACCCAAAACAAAACAAAATAGGAACCTTTGAATGGCATCACCTTTGTCCATCCCTATTCCCCTCTGTGGTTGTCTCTTTTGAAATCACATTACGCTGGATGCTAGATGTTGACATCAAAAGGAAGAGACACAGATTCCAGGCCTGTGGCCCCTTCCCTGCTCCTCTCCTGCCCCCAGCCTGCTCCCTTTCCCACAGCTGCAACTTAGTTCTTTCTAGAATGTTCGACTGGGGGGATGACAAGGGCAGAAAGGTGCTCATGGTGGTGGTAGATGGAAAAAGGACTGGTGGAGGGGGGGGGGATTCTGAAATGTTTGTCCCAATGTCAAAGAAGAAGTTTGTGGATCTGAGCTAGCAGAGTTGCAAATCAGTGTGAAGTCACAACCATCATCATGGAAAAATGTTCTGTCCATGGTATCATGTGGTGGGTGAACGTGGGATGTGTGTAAATATATATGTGTGTGTTTTGCCACACCCTGCAATGCGCAGTGGTGGTTACTGCTGGTTCTGTGCTCAGGTATCACTCCTGGTGCAGCTCAGGGGACCCTATGGAATGCCAGGGATGGAACCTGGGTTGGTCACAAATAAGGCAAGTACCCTCCGTGCTATACTATCGACCTTGATAACATCATTTTATATATTCCGTGTAATATTCACAACAATAAGACTGACAGGTTACTCACATTAATGAGCCACTCATAGTATAGCTTTTTTTTTGTTTTGCTTTCAGGCCACACCCAATGGTTTCAGAGTTGACTCCTGGCTCTGTGATCCCATCACTACCTGGTGGGGTTGGTTCTCCTTCTTGTTGGGGTCACACAATATCCCACACTTGCCTCAATGGACCTCTTTATTTTTGTTTCCATATTCTTCTGGGCCACACCTGCTGGTGCTCCGGGGTTATACCTAGCTCTGCACTCAGGAATCACTCCTAGATGATTTGGGAAACCCAGTAGGATGTTGAGGATGGAACCTGATTTTACCTCCAGTAACGTATATGCCCTCCCTATTGTGCTATTGCTCGGGCCTTTCCTGCTCTGTTTTTAAAGATCATCTCATGTTCAAAGTGATCAATAATATAGTGAAAATGACACTTGCCTTGCATATGTCTGATCCCCGATGTAGAAACACCACAGATTTCTGGGGCATTAGCGGAGTAATCTATAAGGTTGCCAGGCTTCTGCAGGTTACTGCAAGAAGCTACAAGTTGGCCTGCTGCTTCTTTGCTGCAAGGCTGCAGAGGCCTGAGGCTGCCAGGGCCCCGATCTGCAAAGCTTGCAGGGGCCCCACCCAGGGACACCAGTTTGTAGTATCTGCCTACCGCTTGAGAAATAGTGAAGGTCAGACACTTGCTTTACACACACTGATCCTGGTTCATCTCCGCCCCGAAGATCCAGGAAATTCCATTGGGTACAGAGCCAAAAGTATCCCCTGGGCACCGCCTGTGTGGCCCCAAAACAGAAGAAAAAAATAGGCATCTCAGGCAGCCTTCTCTGGTTTGAAGATTTCTGCAGCTTCTGAAATGAGCGAGGAATAGGTCTGGGAAGCAATGCCGCGTGTTGCCACTGGAGGACGCCCTTGCACTTCAGCCTGGTACCATGCGGTTGCCCATGACTGTTAGTCTGCAGCTAATCAAGAGGCCGCCAAGAAACTGTCTTCAACGCTGCTGTTCTCAAGCTTGTGGACCTCAACTGTTAGGGTCGGGAGGACAAACCCCTTCCTCCCTCGCGTCGTCTCGAAACCCCCCCCCCCCAAGGAAAGGGGGAGACTATGCAAGCGCAGAAGTGAATTTTTATTCTGACACCAGGTTCAGTGCCCCTGGTGCTCCTCAGAGCTAGCCAGTGAACAAAGACCCTGAACAAGGATCCAGCAGGATTTTTATAGGGTGCATTTTAGGGAGGTACAAAGAACACGCATTATTTCAAACAGGCAATGTCATTTCATCTTATCTTGCAGTCGTAGCTGCACTGTAACCGTTTTACAGGGTTCGAAAAACATCATGACCTAGAAAATATTATTTCCACAAGGAAGATTTTAAGACTCAAGGTTACATTTTATGGCAAGATGTAGGTGGTTAGTTACTGGAACTTTGCAGGCTGGGAGCCGCACTTACGCACGCTGGGGAAAAGGCAGAGGCCTACTGAAACCTGGAATAGCAGAGGCCTGCTGAAACCTGGAATGGCAGAAGTCTACTGAAACCTCGTTTTCTTTCCTCTTCACAACATTATTCTTTTTTTGGAAGCAGGGGACACATGTAGTTGTGCTCATGATTTTCTCCCTATTTGCAATCACGGATCACTCCTGGTGGGACATGGGGGACCCTATGTGGTGTCCAGAAATCAAACCCACATTGGCTGGGTTCAAGGCAAGCAAACACCCTGTTTGCTGTATTGCTCCGATCCCTGGACTTTTTTGGGAAGTGTGTGTGCGCACATCTGGCTGGCTAGGTTCACGACTCTGTGTTCAGAAGTCTCTTCTGGGGTAGTGGCAGCAGGAGATATCAGTTACACACAAAGCAAATACCTTACCTGTTGTGCTATCTCTTGGACCCTGGACTTTTTTGTTTTGTTTTATATTGTTTAGTGTAGAATAATTTAGAAATATAAAGCCCATAAATTGGGTGAGGCTGCCCCAGGCACCATGTTTCTAATCCCTGAGGTAGACAGGTCTGATGATGCAGGATAGTAGCAGAGGAGAAATAATACAGAGCAGTCAAAAAAAGTATTCATTGGAATCAGCTCGCTTTATTCCTCACGGTTTTTCTCTGCCATGAGTCTCTCTGCCATGTCTTTCTTTTTTGAGTTCTGTTCCTCACCCCCAGGGTGGTGGAAGGCCCTGTTGTCCACTGTAAGGTGAACTTTTACATACCAAAAAAGAGGTTATACTTTTACATACCAAAAGAAAATGTAAGGTGCTGGAATGGTAGCACATAGGTAGGGTGTTTGCCTTGCATGTGCTGACCTAGGACGAACGATGGTTCTATCTCCTGGCATCCATTATGATCCCCAGAGCCAGGAGTGATTTCTGAATGAAGAGAAAGGAGTACCCCTGAGCGTCACTGGGCGTGGCCCAGAAACAAATACAAAAACAAACTTACAGAAAAGTAAATTTAGGAAAAAGAAAGTTAGGGGAAGGTTTCATCTTACAGGCTTTTTTTCCCCCAGTCACACCCAGTATTTCTCTGGGTTTGCTTCTGGCTCTGCACTCAGAAATTGATCCTGGCAGTCTCAGGGGACCATATGGGAAGCTGGGAATCAAACTTGGGTCTGTCCTTGGTGGGCTGTGTGCAAGGCAAATGCCTTCCCTATTGTGTTATCACTCTTGCCTTAAGGAATTATGCTTCTTTTTATAAAAATAGGAGCCAAATATGGTGGCACTTAGGGGCCAAGTGACTCTAGCACCTTTGGCCAGTGGGTCTGAAGATGCAGGATAATGGAGAAGAAATAATTCACAAACAGTCGGTCAAAGTTTCATTGGTGTCAGCTAGCCTTAATTCTTCACAGCTTTTCTCCCCAAAAGTTTCCTGCTATTCTCTTTCTTTGTCGGGCAGCTTCTTTTGCTGCTCCACCCTTGCATCCCACCGAGGCAGACTCTCTTATTCTTTGTTCAAAATAGCCTGCCCATCCCAGGTGTGGGGTTCTCCACATCCAACCAGGGGGTCTCAAACTCAATTTACCTGGGGGCCGCAGGAGGCAAAGTCGGGGTGATCCTTGAGTGCAAAGTCAGTAGTAAACCTTGAACATTGGGGGGTGTGACCCAAACAACTAAAACAAAACAAAACAAAAAAGATTCCTCTAGGGCAGGGCCACAAAATGTTGTACAGAGGGCCACAAATGGCGGGCTGCGAGTTTGAGACCCCTGAAGACTTTTACAATACTAAAAGAAGAGATTAGGGAAACCAGAAGTTGGGGGCAGGCTTACAGAGGGCTACAATGTGATGTTTTCTAACCCTTTTACTGAGCTTCCTAGAACAGTGCCTGCAGGAAAACCAAACAAAAGGAAAGATGCTAGAAGTTTGGGGCCATTCAGAGCACAGAGGATAGAACTCTGGCCTTACTTGGGACATAACAGGACTTTAATTCCCTATATTGCAGCTGATAACTCAGCATGGTGGTCTCAGCCCATCAGCCTATAAGCTAATGATTCTAACTGATCATTTATTTATTTATTTATTTATTTATTTTGTGGGTTTTAGATCACACCTGGTGACATACAGGGTTACTCCTGGCTCTACTCTCAGGAATCACTTCTGGTAGACTCAGGGGACCCTATGGGATGCTGGGGATTGAACCTGTTGAACCATGTACAAGGTAAATGCCCTCCTTGCTGTGCAATAGCTCTGGCCCTGAAAGTCTTGGGGAAAGCAGAGAGAGTCCCAGAGCTTGTGCAAGCTGGGTGGGGGGGGGCTCCCTTCTCATAGGTTCCCCCCCCAGCCTTGCTCTGTAGGCTCCTGGGGACTTTTTATCTAACTTCTATCTATCTATCTATCTATCTATCTATCTATCATCTATCTATCTATCTATCTATCTATACTATCTACTATCTATCTATCTCTATCTATCTATCTACTATCTATCTATCTATCTATCATCTATCATCTATCTATCTATCATCTATCATCTACCTACCTACCTATCTATCTATCATCTACTACCTATCATCTATCTATCTATCATCTATCTATCTATCTATCATCTATCTATCTATCTATCTATCTATCTATCTATCTATCATCTATCTATCTATTTATCTATCATCATCATCATCATCATCTATGTTTCTGAATCACACCCAGCAGTGCTCAGGGGTTGCACCTGGCTCTATACTCAGGAATCACTCTTGGCAGAGCGCAGGGGACCCTCTGGGAGGCTGAGGATTGAACCTGGATCTGCAGTGGGCAAGAGCTACACCTACCCTGTGTGCTCTATCATTCTGGCCCCCCATTTCTCCGAATTATTATTTTTTAATTTTGCCATATCTGGCGATGTTCTGGGGTTCCTTCAGACTTTTGTGCTCAGGTATCACTCCTGACCTTGCTGGGGACCATATGGGATTGGGGTGGAAGTGAGGGGGGAATCAAACTCTTCTGGGCCCTTAAAAGCCCTTTGGAACCCCGAGTTCACTGCTGTGGCCACCCAGGACCCTTGAAGCAGAGAGAGAAGGAGAGAGACAGTTTCAAGCAGGTTGGGGGAATCCAGCCTCACAGAGGGTCCTAGTCAAGATAAGGGAGCATGGATTTCCAGCCTTCTCCAGAGAGTGGGTGCTGGGGATTGTGGGGCACTCAGAAAGGACTCTGAGCACAGAAAAAATAGGGTGCCCAGAGGGAAGATGGTCATTTCCTCCTGGCCAGGGGTTCCCTCTTGTGGGGCTTTAAAAACTGCAGCTCTCAGGCAAAGAGATCCCCAGAGTCAGAGACAGGAGACAGGATAGAAGAAAATGAGTCCACTGGTGCACGCTGGTGGGCTCTGACAGACGCTTCTCCTCTTTCTGTCTTTGTCTCTGTCTCTCTCTCTGTCTCTCTCTCTCCATACAAGGTATGCTCAGGGGCTGACTCCTGGCTCTACTCAAGGATCACTCCTCGTGGGGCTTTTAAGACCCCGTGGAATGCTGGCGATGGAACTCAGGTCAGCACCTTCCCTGCTGTCTATGTATCGGGCTCAGCTTTCTCATTTCAGGGCCCCTTGTTTTTTTCCCCAATTCTCCTTCCTGAATTTTTTCCTTCTTCTTTTCCCTGCCTGGCATTATAAACCTCCCAACCCCCTGACAACCTTAGAACTTTTGTGGGGATTCAAGGTTTTCCCAGAGAAACTATCTCCCTTTTTTAGTCAGAGAGAGCCAGAGGGCTCCCCTGGTGTTGAGGATGAGAGTTGTGGAAGTGGCAGATAACACAGGGATTCGTGGAAAAAGACCAGCTGTGGCCCGAGAACCAGTGCATTGGGGAGCGCTTGCCTTTCTGCAGCCAGAGCTGCAGAGTTTGATACCCTACACTGTAGAGGGTTCCTTGAACTCAGAGCCAGGAGTCAGCCCTGATCACTGCCCAGGGTGGCCCCCAAACCAAAATGGATGAAATAGAACAGGTGAGCTACTGAGCTGGTGATGGGGTGCTGGGGTCTCTTCTCCAGTGTCTGCCTTGCTTCATCTGGTGAAGGAAATAGAACCATAATGGTGTTGGGTCACGTAACTTTCTTTCTGGGTTGTGAGAGGTAGATATGTGTGTGTTTCTGTGTGTGCATGTGTTTGTGTGTATATTTTTTTTATATTTTTGTGTGTGTGATTGTGCAGCTACGTGTGTTTGAGTATATTGTGGGTTTGTGTGTGACTGTGTGTTTGTGTATGTGTGTGCTTGTGTGTATGAATGATGTGTGTGCATGAATGTGTGTGTTTGTGTGTTTTTGTTTATGTGAGTTTGCGTGTTTGTATCTGTGTGGCCATGTTGTCACAGCTGGCTTCGATGTCTGTTTCCCTAAATATAGTCCCAATCACCACAGTTTTGACCTCCCGTCACTGCCAGCAGAGAGTTGTGGGTCCAGATTGTGGGTTGTGGAACTTTCCAGAAACAGAGATCTGGTCATCCAAATGCTGAGAATCGGACCTGGGATCCTGATGAAATTCCTACCTGATTTTTGCCCCTGTTGTATTATCTGTGGATACTTTTGTCTCGGGTCTTCCTCATCCACACTCCTTTTGGGGTTTTGTTTTTGTTTTGGGTCACAAGTAGCAATGCTCAGGGATCCCTCCTGCTAGTGCTCAGGGGATTCTAAGAGATGCCCAGGATCGAACAAGGTGTGGCTGCTTGCAAAGCAAATGCCTTCCTGCCTGCTCTCACTCTGGCTCTACCAGGCCTGTGTATTTCTTTTTTATTATAATTCTCCTTTCAGTGCAGGTTCAGTTTCCAAGAAATCTTTGCCATTTGTTTTCTGTTGGTTTTGCTTCTGGGTTTTTGCACACAACAGTGTCCAGGGATGCTGGGGATCCAACCCAAGTCAGCTGTATGCAAGGCAAGGGCCCTCTTCACTGTGCTAAGATCTAGCCCCTTCATTGGGTTTTGGGGCAGCAGCTGGTGGTGCTTTCAGGAGGCCTGAAAGTGCTTGGGCAACCATGTGGGGTGCTGGGGATCTAACTCAGCCTCCCATGTGCAAGTCTGCACTTCAGCCCTCATCTCTCTTTATGTTCCCCAGCAAGTGATCTTTCATGCACAAAAGGAAGGGTAGAGAAGCATGTCTAGAGTTCTAGTAGATCTTGTGTTGGGGCCCTGGGCTAGATCCATGGAACCTCACACCCCCCAGCCACTGAATATGGACCAAACTGAAATCTGACACAAATGAAGCCATTGGAAAACCCAAACCCCAAGAAATAGCTGCTTTCCACCTGCTTCCATCCAGAGTTTGGGCTTTCAGACCTGTCAAGGCTGAAATCAGGAAGGTCCTTTTTTAAGTTATTTTTGGCTTATTTTATTTTAATTTTTAAAAAAATATTTTAATTTATTTAATTTGTTTTAGTTTAATTATTTACTTTATTTAAATTTTGTAAATTTTTAATTTTAAGGCCGAAGACATAGCATAGTGGTAAGGCATTTGTCTTCCATGTGGCCGAAAGGGACGAACCTGGTTTCATACCTGACATCCTGTATGGTTCCCGAACTTGCCAGGAGCTATTTCTGAGCACAGAACCAGGAGTAACCCCTGAGCATCTCTGGGTGTGGCCCCCAAAACAATTAATAAATAAACTTCAAAAAATTAAAAATTAAATTTTATTTTATTTTTCTTTTGGGGCAGACTCAGTGGTACTCAGGGTTACTCCTGAATAACTTTTTGCTCTGAAATCACTCCTGGCAGGCTCTGGGGATCCTATGGATGATGGGGATGAAGCCTTGGTGGGCCATATGCAAAGCAACACCTTCCCCACTGTGCTATTGCTAGGTTCCCTCCTTTTCTTCCTCATCTGTGTAGCAGACACTTCTTAAGGTGGCCATGTGACTTGAAGGAGAGACTCCAGAAAAGGGGCTCAGAGGGGAGTGCCCACTTGGGCCTTATTCTACTGCCCCTTCCATTCTGTTGCTCTGCACTCTGGCCTCTGAGCCTGCTTGGGGCAGCCACTTGCACCTGGATTCCATCCTTCATCCATCCTGAGCTTTTTCCCACTTGCACTCCTGGCACTCCTTCTCTAAGCCCAGAGAATGTGCAAGAATTCCGATGAAAGAGCCAGTGGTCCACCAGCTGTTGTGACATCAACACAGGGATTAGGTAATTAGGCCTCCACACCCCCCAATCTTTGCTGCACAGACAGTTGCTATGAGTGTTTTTCTTTTGTTTTATGTCTTGGGGCCACCCCTGCTGATTTTCAGGGCTTCTTCTTGGCCTTCCACTCAGGGATCCCTTCTGATGTTGCTCAGGAGACCATATGGGATTATAACTACCTGCAAAGCAAGCGCCCTCCCAGTGTACTGTTGCCCCAGCTCCCCAGTGTGTTTGAACTTGGACATGGGGAGCCAGAGATGTAACCTGCAACCGAGAATCTCACACATGCAAGCCCAATGGCTCTGCCACTGAACTCCAGCCCAGCCTCTTGGTTGTGTCCAAGCAAATGCACACAACAGACTTCACGCTAGAGAAAAATGGCTTTTCTTGCTGCTCCGGCTTGGCCTCTTGTCCTTGCCTTTTCTGTTTCACTAGGCCTTGCACTCTTTCCACATAAGCTCACCTACAACTTTATTCTCTTTTTCTTCTTTTGACACACAGTTAGCAATCCTCAGGGATACTCCTGGCTCTGCACTCCAAAATCACTCTGGGCAGGCTCAGGAGATCCTGTGGGATACCTGGGATTGAATTCAGGTCAGCTTCTTGCAAGGCAAATGCCCTCCTTGCTGTGTTATCACTCTGCCCCCCCCCCATTTTTTTTTAATAGGTACCACACTTGGTGGCACTTAGGGACAATTGGCCCTAGGGATGAATCAATCTTAGTCAACCTTCAGCCACAGGACAGTTGTTCCTACCACAAAACTTTGAAGTTTAGCCAGGCAGGAAGGACTTCAGGAAGTCAAGGCTGCAACTTGTCTCTGCCCCACTCTGAGGAGGGCTGGGGAGACAAGCCAAGTGTTTCTGAGGGAGGAAAGGAAATGAATAGGTGGGGAGCTAGATCTCTGCTGCAGTAGAAAACCATGAAGCTCAAAAGGAAGGAAGGTCTGGCGCAAATGTGGGCACCTTGAGACCTTGGAGGTGGAGTTGTCCAGCCAATGTGAAGTGATCTAAGCCTTTCACCGAGCTTCCTAGGACAGTGCCTGGATGTAGCGGGAATATTGGTTGTTCCACTGTCCCCAGAGAGGAAGGGAAGTCCATACTTCCTATCTGAGGAGTACAGGAGGTGTTGGTCTACTTGTAGTACTCTGAAATAAAGAATCCATACAGATATGAAGGTTTTAGCAGGCCAAAAAGACTTTGAAGGGCTGGAGAGATAATCCTGTGGGTAGGGCGTTTGTCTTGCATGCAGCCGACCCAGGACCAATGGTGGTTTGATTCCTGGCATCCCATATGGTCCCCTGAGCCTTCCCGGGGCGATTTCTGAACGCAGTGCCAGGAGTAATCCCTGAGCATCGCCTGCTGTGACCCAAAAACCAAAAACCAAAAACCAAAAAAAAAAAAGAGACTCAAAGGAGGCCATTCACCCATGAGCCAGTCTTTTCAGAATGTGGAACCACAAGCCAAGGTGTTATTCCCCTCCTTTGCATTTCTGCCTCCCCTTTATTGAGAAACAAACAAAACCCCTCCCCCATACTCGGGATTGAACACGGGTCAGCTGCGTGCAAGACCAGTGCCCTCCCTGCTGTGCTAGGTCTCAGGCTCAGCTCTCTCATTTCTGGGCCCCCTTTTCCCTCCACACTCCACTCCCCTCTACCCAAATTCTTTCTTCCTTCCTCCCTCCCTCCCTCCCTCCCTCCCTCCCTCCCTCCCTCCCTCCCTCCCTTCCTTCCTTCCTTCCTTCCTTCTTCCTTCCTTCCTTCCTTCCTTCCTTCCTTCCTTCCTTCCTTCCTTCCTTCCTTCCTTCCTTCCTCCCTCCCTTCCTTCCTTCCTTCCTTCCTCCCTCCTCCCTCCCCCTCCCTCCCTCCCTCCCTCCCTCCCTCCCTCCCTCCCTTCCTTCCTTCCTTCCTTCCTTCCTTCCTTCCTTCCTTCCTTCCTTCCTTCCTTCCTTCCTTCCTTCCTTCCTTCCTCTTTTCCCTGCTTGGAGTTATAACCTCCCAGTTCTGCCCCCCCCCCCCCGACTGACCTCAGAACTTATGTGGGGACTCTTGAGATTGCCCCAAAGACCTGCCTCCCTTCCTCAATCAGAGATCTGGAGTGCCCCCCTGCGGCAGCGTGTCCAGAGTCCTGGAAGTGGCTAGTGACACTGGGGTCCAAGGAAAAAAAAAACAGCTGTGGCCCGAGCGCCAGCACAGCTAAGAGGGGAGCACACTTGCCTTGCTCCAACCAGAGCTGCAGGGTTCGATCCTGGCACGACAGAGTGTCCCCTGAGCTCGGCACCAGGAGTTAGCCTTGAGCACTGATCTGGAGGCCCCCAAACCAACATAGATGAAATAGGACAGGCGAGTTACTGAGCTGGCAGTGGGGTGCTAGGTCCCTTCTCCAGCGTCTGCCTTGCTTCACCAGGCAAAGGAAATGGAGCCAGAATGGGGTGGGGTCACATAACTTCCTTTCCCGGTTGTGAGTGGTAGAACATGTGTGTGTGTGTTTGTGTTTGCTTATATGTGTATAAGTGTTTGTGTGTATGATTGTGCATTTTTGTGCAGGTAGTGTGTATTTGTGGGTTTCTGTGTGATTGTGTCTGTATAGATGTGTGTGTTTGTGCATATATGTTTGTGTTTGTGTGTGATTATTTGTATATGTGTGACCATGTGGTCACAGCTGGCTTCAGTGTCTCTGTTTCCCTAAATGTTGTCCCGATCACCACAGTTTCAGACCTACCATCAGTGCATGACTTGTGTAGATTTAACTATAAAATATAAAATCCCTGTGTTGCACGAGGCTGCCCTACACGGCCCAGAGTCTCCAGCTCAGGGGCTGCTCCTGGCTCCGTCACTCAGGAATCCACATGGTGGTGCTCAGGAGACCCTCTGGGAGGCCGAGGATCACCCCCGGGTCTGCAGTGTGCAAGGCAAGCACCTTCCATGTGTGCTCTATCAGTCTGAACCCCATTTTTCTGAATCACTATTCTTTTCATTTTTGCCACATCTGGCAATGCTCATGGGATTCTTCCTGGCAATGTGCTCAGGAATCACTCCTGGCAGTGCTGGGGGAACATATGAGATCAGGGTAGGGGCAAGGTGGGAATACAACCATCACGAGGCCTTAAAAGCTTGTTGGAATCCTGAGCTTCACTGCTGTGGCCTCCCAGGGCCCTTAAAGGAGAGAGAGAGAAGAAGAAAGACAGTTTCAATGGGGGGTATCAGATTTGGCATGAACCAGAGGCCCAGCCAAGATAAGGGGGTGCAGATTTATGAATATCCCTAGAGGGACTTGTGAGCACAGACCAATGAGGGTGCCCAAAGGAAAGCTGGTCATTTCCTCCCGGCCAGCTGTTCCCTCTTGTGGGGCTTTAAAAACTGCAGCCCTCTGGCAAAAGGATCCCCAAAGACTGGAGACAGGACAGCAGAAAATGGTGAGACAGAGGTGCATGCTTATAGGGCCCTGGAGGCCCCTTCTCCTCTCTCTCCTCTCTCTCTCCCTCCCTTTCTCTCTCTTTCTTTCTCTCTTCCTCTCTCTCTCTCTCTTCCTCTCTCTCTCCCACCCTCTGTCTCTGTCTCGGTCTCTTTCTCACCAGCTGTGCTGACTCTTGGCTTTGCACTCAGGGCTCACTCCTGGAGGGGCTCATGGGACCCTATGGGATGCCAGGGATCGAATCTGGATCAGCTGCATGCAAGGCCAGATCCCTCCTTGCTGTGCTATAACTCAGGCTCAGCTCTCTCATTCCTGGGCCCCCTTTTTCCTGCCCACTTCCTCCCCTCTTCCAAAATTCTCCCTTCCTTCCTCTTTTCCCTGCCTGTAGTTATAACCCTACCAGTTCTGTACCCCCTTCTGACCTCAGACCTTCTGTGGGAACTTTTTTGGGGGGAGGTCACACCTGGCTGTGTGTGAGGTTACTCCTGACTTAGAGCTCAAAAATCACTCCTGGCAGGCTCAGGGATCATATGGGATGCCAGAATTTGAACCACCTTAGTTCCTGGGTCTACTGCATGCAAGGCAAATGCCCTACTGCTGTGCTATCTCTCGGGCTCCTTGTGGGAAAGTGGCAGGTGGCACTGGGTCATGGAAAACGACCAGTTGTGTCCTGAAAGCCTGAAAGCGCGGCTAAGTGGGGAACACGCAAGAGCTGCAGGATTCAATCCCGACACTGCTGAGGATCCCCTGAGTTCAGAGCCAAGACAGCCCTGAGAACTGCCTGGGGTGGCCCCCAAATCAACATGGATAAAATAGGACCGTTAAGTCACTTAACTGGCTGTGGGCGGCCGGGGTCCCTTCTCCAGCTTCTGCCTTGCTTCACCTGGTGAAAGGAAATGGAGCCAGAATGGGGTGCGGTCATGTAACTTCCTATCCCGCTTGTGAGAAGTAGAACATGTGTGTGTATATGTGTATTTGTGTGTGATTGTGCAGGTATGTATGTTTGTGGGTTTGTGAGTGATTGTGTGTGTTTGTGTCTATGTGTGTATGATTGTGTTTGTGACTATATGTGTGTTTGTGATGTGTGTTTTTGTACATGTGTGTGGTCGTGTGGTCATAGCTGGCTTTGATGTCTCTGTTTTCCTAAAGATAGTCCCGATCAACACAGCTGTGAATCTCTGCTCACTGCCAGTAGATGCAGTTGTGGGTCCAGATTTGGGACTGTGGAACTTTCTAGAAATAGCAGTCTGGAAACCCATGGGATGAAAAAATCATGCCTGGAAGCCATGTTAAATTTACTGCCTGATTTCTGCCTCCAGTGTAATATCTAAAGTTACTTTTTTCTTGGGCTCCTCTTAATTCACCCTCCTTTTGGGGTTTTGTCTTGGTTTTGGGTCACACCTAGTAGTGTTCAGGTGACCCTATGGGATGCCCAGGATCGAACTGTGGTTGACTGCTTGCAAGGCAAATGCTCTCCTGCCTGTTCTCCCTCTGCCCTACCAGGACTGTGGAGTTCTTTCTTTTTATTACAATTCTCCTGTCAGTGCAGGTTCAGTTTCCAAGAAATCTTTGCAATTTGTTTTCTGTTGGTTTTGCTTTTGGGATTTTTACACACAGCAGTGCTCAGGGATGGTGCGGATCGAATCGAGTCAACTGTATGCAGGATATGCCCTCCTGCTGCGCTAAGCATTGGCCCCTTCATTGGGTTTTGGGGCAGCAGCTGGTGGTGGTCACTCAGGATGCCTAAAAGTGCTCAGTCCACCATGTGGGTTTCTGGGGATCAAACCTAGCCTCTCATATGCAAGTCTGTGCTTCAGCCCCCAGCTCTCTCTGTGCTCCCCATTCAGTGATCATTTATGTGCAAAATGCAGGGTTGGAAAGGGAGTTTAGAGATTGAGCAGATCTTGTGTTTGGGCCCTTGAGCTTGATCCCTGGCACCTCACACCTCTTCCCCCCCCTTTGTGCTCTGAAATCCCTCCTGGCACTTTTGGGGGAACCCTAGATATGCTGAGTATGAAGCCTTGGTCCGCCATGTGCAAAGCAAGCACTGTCCCTGTTATGCTATCTCTGGTTCTCTTTACTTCTTTTCTTCATCTCTATAGCAGACACTTCCTAGGGTGGCTGTGAGGCTTGAAGGAGAGATTCCAGGGAAGGGGCTCAGAGCAGAGAGCCCACCGGGCCCTGCTATATTTCCAACCCAGTTCTTCCCCCCTCCATACTGCTGCCTTGAACTCTGGCTTCCGTGTCTGCCTGGGGCAGCCGCTAGCACCTGGGGTCCATCTCTTGTCCCTTCTGAGCGGATCATCTTCTTCCTTTCTGCACTCCTGGAACTACTTCCTAAACAGAGAATGTGCGAGAACCTGGCAGGCGAAGCCAGGGGGGTGTGTTTCCGTCTTTCCCTCCCTCCCTCCCTCCCTCCCTCCCTCCCTCCCTCCCTCCCTCCCTCCCCCTCCCTCCTCCTTCCTCCTTCCCTCCTTCCCTTTCCTTCCTTCCTTCCTTCCTTCCTTCCTTCCTTCCTTCCTTCCTTCCTTCCTTCCTTCCTTCCTTCCTTCCTTCCTTCCTTCCTTCCTTCCTCCTTCCTTCCTTCCTTCCTTCCTTCCTTCCTTCCTTCCTTCCTTCTCTACACCCATGCATCATTCCTGTTGTAGCTCAAGGGGGACCCACTGGGATGCTGGGAATCAAACCCACATCAGCCAAAGCAAGCGCCCTCCCCGCAGCACTAACCCTCTGGCCCTTAGACCTGGTGACTTCAACCTTTTCCTTGTGTGGCCTGATACCCCAGCTGACTCTGCTGTCTGTACCCTCATTCCCTGGGGCATCTTCAAAGCCCTGTGGCTCCTGCTCCCTTGCTCTGACCCTCATCCTCCTTCTCCCCTGCCTCTCTTTGGCGCCCAGGGCTTCATTAACATCAGCAAATTGGACTACAGTTATGACAACGGAAGACAGGGTATGCCGCTTTATGTTCTGAACTACCCAGACAGTGACATGACTATGACTGACCAGGTGGCGACCGTAGTCATCTACATGGTCATCTTCGTGGTGGGAATGCCAGGCAACCTGCTGGTACTCTGGGTGACCAGCTACGAAGCCCACCGATCCATTAACGCCATCTGGTTCCTCAACCTGGCCGTGGCCGACCTCCTCTCCTGCCTGGCGCTGCCCATCCACATCACGACCATCCTCATGCACGGCAACTGGATTTTAGGCGACACAGCCTGTCCCGTCCTGACCGCACTCTTCGCCTTCAACCTCTACGCCAGCGTCCTGCTCCTCGCTACCATCAGCACCGACCGCTTCCTCATCGTCTTCCGACCCATCTGGTGCAAGAAATATCGTGTGGCCCAGCTGGCCTGGCTGGCCAGTGGCGTGGCCTGGATGCTGGCTATGATGCTCAGCATCCCATCCTTCTCGTTTGGAGTCGTCTACGAGGACCCCATATCTGAGAGGGTCTTCTGTGGTGTGGCCTTAGAGCTGCGCGGTGAACAGGTCGAGCGTGCTCTCACCATCACGCTCTTTGTCCTGACTTTCCTGGTCCCCCTGGTCACGATGAGCGTCTGCTACACTTTCCTCCTGCTTCAGACCTGGCGCCAGCCTGGCCACACGCTCCACCAAGACCCTCAAGGTGGTGGTGGCCGTGGTGACCAGCTTCTTCGTCTTCTGGCTGCCCTACCAGCTTTCCCGCATGCTTCTTGTCCTTCTCCCCAGATCCTCCCCCATCTGGAACATGGTCTCATCCCAAACCCTGATGTGGATGGCCCTGGCTTATGTCAACTGCTGTGTGAACCCCATCATCTATGTGGCTGCTTCCTGGGGCCTCCGCATTCGGGTTTTCAAGTTCCTGCCTGGCCAGCTGCATGAACTGCTGACTGATGAGTAGGACACTGAGAGCAAGTTCCACCCACTGTCCACGGTGGATTCCTTGGTCCTTAAGAGCCAGACCCAGGTGTGAGCGGCCCCATGGCCCCGTGCCCTGCGCCCTGCTCCTTGCTTGCCCAGAACACTCTGGTCTGCAGTTTCTGCTGCCACTGGTCACTCCTGCTCCGGCTCTTCTTTTTTACTTCATCTCCTTTTTTTTTCCTACTCCTCCTTCTTCTTCTTCTTCTTCTTCTTCTTCTTCTTCTTCTTCTTCTTCTTCTTCTTCTTCTTCTTCTTTTCTTCTTCTTCTTCTTCTTCTTCTTCTTCTTCTTCTTCTTCTTCTTCTTCTTCTTCTTCTTCTTCTTCTTCTTCTTTCTTCTTCTTCTTCCTCCTCCTCCTCCTCCTCCTCCTCCTCCTCCTCCTTCTTCTTCTTCTTCTTCTTTTGATTTTTTTAGGCCACACCCGGTGACGCTCAGGGGTTACTCCTGGCATGTTCTCAGAAACCACTCCTGGCTTAAGGGACCATGTGGGATGCTGGGGATCAAACCCAGATCACCTACATGCACAGTCAATACCCTCCCATTTACTGTTCCTCCAGCCCCATGAGTTCACCTTGTGATTTTATAAAATGACAAATCAAAGCAGTCTGGGTGCTCTGAGTCCTGGAAATCCAGCACAATTCAGTTGGAAATGTGGTCATGACTTGCAAACATTGCTGTGCTGTGCTGTGGTGTGTGTGTGTGTGTGTGTGTGTGTGTGTGTGTGTGACAATCCAGTTGGAAATGTGGTCATGGCTTGCAAACATTGCTGTGCTGTGGTGTGTGTGTGTGTGTGTGTGTGTGTGTGTGTGTGTGTGTGTGTGTGTGTGTGTGGTTTGAAGCTTTCTGCAGCCTCTGAAATGAGCGAGAAATCGTGCTGTGAGGCAATGCCGTATCTGGCCACTGGAGGACGCCCGTGCACTTCAGCCTGGAACATGGCTGCGGGATTACCCATGATTTAGTCTGTAGAGAATCAAGAGGCAGCCAAGAAACTCTTCAGTGCAGCAGTTCTCAAGCTTGTGGTCCTCAAATTATTCTTTTTGGGGGGTTTGGGACACATCTGTTCGTGGTGATGACTTTCTCCTGACACTGCACTCAGGAATCACTTCTGGTGGAATTTGGGGGACTATATGGGATCAAACCCATATTGGTTGGGTACAAGACAAGCACCCTACTTTCTGTATTGTTCTGGCCGCTGGACTTATTTATTTTGGAGTTGGGGGTGGACACTGGTTAGGTTCACTGCAAATTTCTGGCTCTGGGTTGGTGGTGGCAGAAAATATCAGTTGCATACAAGGCAAATACCTTACCTGCTATGCTATCTTTGAACTTTGGACTGTCTTTTCTTTTGTTTTCTTTTGTTATGGGCCATACCCAGGGCCTCTCAGTGCTTTCTCCTAGCTTTGTGCTCAGAAATCTCTTCTGGGAGCAGGAGAGATAGCATAGTGGTAGGGTGTTTGACTTGCATGCAGCCCATCTAAGATGAACAGTGGTTTGAATCCTGGCATCCCTTATGGTCCCCTGATACTGCCAGAAGCGATTTCTGAGCATAGAGCCAGGAGTAACTCCTGAGCACCGCCAGGTGTGACCTCAAAAGTAAACAAAGAAAAACATCATCACTCTGGCAGGCTCTGGGCACCCTATGGGATGCCAGGGATCAAACTTGGGTTCTCCTTGATTGGCTGTGTGTAAGGCGAAAGCCCTCCTGCCCAGGGCACATTTTTTTTACTTAAGTTCTATTTTTTGTTTATATATATATATATATATATATATATATATATATATATATATATATCAAGCTTGGGCCTGACATGGCTGAACTTATATTAATTTAAACAATTCCCAATCCTTGAGTAAGCACCCCACAGAAGCTCAAGAGTAGTTATTTCTTTTCTTTTCTTTTCTTTTTTTGATTTTTGGGTCACACCCAGCCATGCTCAGGGATTACTCCTGGCTCTACATTGTGAAATTGCTCCTTGCAGGCTCGAGGGACCATAGGGGATGCCAGGATTCAAATTACCATCTGTCCTAAATCGACTGGGTGCAAGCAAAACGTCCTACCACTGTGCTATCTCTCTAGCCCAAAAGCATAGTCATTTCTAATAAATTCAAACCACACCTTCAGAATACACTCTAACAGCCTGAAGTTGCAGGATAGTGGTGGAGAAATAATTCACTAGCAGTAAGTTAAAGTTTCATCCGAGTCAGCTCACTTTAATTCCTCACAGTTTTTCTCCACCATGAGTTTCCTGCTATCATCCATTTTGTCTAGCAGCTACTTTTGCTCTTTCTCCTCTGCCACAGACCGCTCAGCAGTCGGAGGGCAGCACTCGGGTCCTCTTTGAAAGACAAGGGGTCGGCATCACAAAAGACTCGAAGTCTTGGGTGCTGGAAAGTGGCTAAGAGCTTTGGCTTGAGCCTCTGCTACAGAGCAACTGCATTTATTTCTCTAGGTTATTTATACATATAACAGCAGGATATTGGCAAAAAATCAAAATACATCAATTTACAGGTTCCTTATTCCAACATATATTCAACACATATTAGCAATTTTCTAGGCATGCTGACCCTATCAAGAGTCAGATCAAATCTCACTATTTTTAAACAATGGCACCCTGCTGATTGTCTACATTTGCTATATGACCTAAGACTAATGGTTAATGTGTTTAATATTTGCTTGATTTTAGAAAGCTGCCCAGCCTGAGTTGTGAGCAGGATTTTTATTATATTTAATATGTTATAAATTCACCATTTTAAATCTATGTCTGGGGGTCCAGGTTTAGGTCTCCAATCATGTACTGCTTTGGTCCAAGCCTTCCACAGCTTTCTTTATTTGCCTTTTTTAGTAAATCCTTTTGTTTCGGTGTAAGATGAAATTAAAGAGGCATTGCTTTTTTTAGTTTTAAATTATGTTTATTATTTTTCTTTATTTTTATTTCAAATGTATTTCTTTTTTTTGATATAATTTTTATTTTGACCAAAGTGGCTTACATATCTTTCACAGTAATATTTTAGGTACATACTAACAATGTATCATTGCTTTTAATAATATTTCTAAAAAGGGCAATTTATAATAAGACACTCTTTTTCCTTGGTGCACCACTCCTCTGTTACTGGTTTTATCATACACACCTGTACAAGGTGAGGGATCAGGTGTAGTTAATCCAATGGCTAAGTAGGCCATAGTCTAGTCCTATCTATAAGTGGTTCCCATCTTTTACCCTGTATTAGATTGTGTGCCCTGCTTTTTCTTAGGAACATAAGAAATCCTGTTTCCTTTACCTAATCTATTTCTGCCTTATTACAGGACACTCATATGAATCTGTCACAGTCCTACAAGTGTCTCCAGCTGTCAGTTTTTTATTTTTCAGCTGTCAGCTTTTATGCCCTGTGCTCTTCCCCAGTTTCTTCTACCAGAAACTTTCCTACTTATAACTGATTCAAAGTTATGGCTAAATGATTCTTACTATTATTATTCTTAAAAATATTAGTAATAGCTTTTAAGCACAGAATATTAGTGATAGCTTTTAAGCAAAATTCTTTGATTATCTGCTAAAGACTTCTTTTCTAAAAAATCATTCTCAGAAGTTTCGGAATAAACTTTATTAAATAAAATCATTAACGTGTTTCCATTAATTATGTTGTGATTTTTCTATAGTAACCAATGTTCTCAGGTTACTGTAGCATAGAGTAAGAAAAACAATCATCATTGTTCCCAGAAGCAGTACAAGACATGGGGGGATATTTTCTTTCGCTCTGGGACCACCTGTGACTGCTCCAGGAGACTAACTTCCGTGAAGTTTTTGTCGCAGGTCCAAGAACGTGGCTTTCACTGGAGCTGCCCTGGCACTCCTCTCTGCCTTTTGTGCTCCTTCCTGGCCTCCCCTAGGCAGACTCTCTTAGCCTCTGTTCAAAATAGCCTGCCCATCCCAGGTGTGGGCAGGTATCCTCATTCAGATGGAATTTTTTTTTGTTTGTTTTTGGTTTTTGGGTCACACCCGGCGGTGCTCAGGGATTACTCCTGGCTGTCTGCTCAGAAGTAGCTCCTGGCAGGCACGGGGGACCATATGGGACACCGGGATTCGAACCAACCACCTTTGGTCCTGATCGGCTGCTTGCAAGGCAAATGCCGCTGTGCTATCTCTCCGGGCCCATTTCAGATGGAATTTTACACACTAAAAGAAGAGGTTAGGGAACAGGAAGTTGGGGGCAGGGTTAGAGAGGTGTCCACACCAATGTGATATGATCTATCCTAGAACAGTGCCTGGAGGAAAACCAAACATAAAGAAAGATGCTAGAAGTTTGGGGCTGTTCAGAACACACTAGGGAGGACACTGGCATTGCTTGCAACATAGCATGCCTGTACCCACAATATTGTGGCTGATTTCACAGCAAGATGGGGCTCAGCCCACCAGGCCTATAAGCTGAGGATTCAAGCTGGACACGTTTATTATTTATTTTTGTGGGTTTTAAAATTTACCTGGCAGCGTTCAGGGGTTAATTCTGGCTCTGCTCTCAAGAATCACTTCTGGTAGGCTTGAAGGACCGTATGAAATATCAGGGATTGAATCTGGGTGGGCCACATGCAAGGCAAATGCCCTCCCCACTGTGCTATCACTCTGGTCTTGAAAGTCTTGGGGCAAAAGCAGAGAGAGTTCCAGCTGTGTGAGCTGGGGGTGGGGTGGGGTGGGGGTTCCCTTCTCAAAGGTGCCCAGCCTGAGGCTGGGTCCAGCCTTGCTCTGCAGGATCCTGGGGGGCTTTTATTTACTTACTTATTTATCTATTTGATGGGTTCTGGCTGTGGCCCCACTCATAAGGCTGATGCAAAGGTGGGTAGAAGCTGGACTTGGGGAATAGGAGGGAAGACTGAGTCACAGACCACTCTCAGGGAAGTATTTTCAGAGCAATAGACTTTGTTTATTGAAGGTAGGGTGTTACCCCTCCCCAGACCAAATGCTAATCTTACCTGATGGCCAGGCCCACCCACTCTTGGGAGGGGTCTGTGGTTGTTAATTAGAAGGATCTGGGGGAAGGGTAGGGGGTGGAAGAGGAGAAGCCTGAGCAGGAGAACACAAGATGGAGAGATCCTAGAGAAGGACAGATGCAGGGCAGCTGTAGGAGGCTGCTTAAAAGGGTTAGCTTAGAAGCCACACATGGTGGCTAGGGCCTTATAATAAAGCTTTATATCTCCTGATTTCTCCTGACTGCCTGTGGATCATTTCTTTGACGTTATCCTGAATCCTCAGATCCGCTGGCTGGAAGGAGGTGCAGGCACCGTCCACTCCATCCATGAACATCTAGGACTCTATTAATTTAATTAATACTTCAGTAGGAACAGGGATTTTTTTTTTTGGTTCATATCTGGCAGTGCTCAGGGGTTAATCTTGGCTCTATGCTCAGAAATCACTCCTGGTAGGCAATGGGGACCATATGGGATGCCGGGATTCGAACCACCATCCTTCTGCATGCAGGGCACCTTACCTCCATGCTATCTCTCTGGCCCCAGTGACAGGGATTTAAAAGGCAAACTTTAGGCGGGAAACAGAATGTGGGAAATACAGCTTTACTTTGCTTAGGCATGACAGCAACCAGAGAGTATGTGAAGAAAGTGGTCACGAAGTACATGGCATCATTAAGTCAGATAGTATGTAAAGATAGCAGTTGCAATGCTTTTATTACTATTAACCTAGATAGTTTGTAAGGATAGGTTGTTTGACCTGGATGACTTTCTCCTTAGCTCATCCTTGCACAGAAGGATAACATAACAGAAGGAAACACCAGTCCCTAAACAGAGACATTCTTTCATATTCAAGGCCAGTTTGCAGAAATCCCCTTTTTTCCCAGCTTCTCTTCTCCACACTATTTATGTATTCAGGTTTCTAGAAGGGTCACACCTGGCAGTGCTCAGAGGCGGCTTCTGGCTCTGGACATGCTCAGAAGACCCTATGGGAGGCCAAGTATTAAACCTGACTCTGTTGTGTCCAAGGCAAGCACCATCCCTGTGTGCTCTATTATTTTGGCCCTCCTATTTTCCTGAATTATTATTTTTTTATTTTTCCCACAATTGACGATGCTCAGGGGTTTATCCTGATGCTATGCTCAGGTATTACTCCTGGAGGTGCTGGGAAGCATGTAGGCTTGGGGGTGAGGGGGAATTGAACCCTCCTGGGGTCTTTGGAACCCTGAGCTTCACTGCTGTGGCCACCCAGATTCTTTGAAGGAGAGAGATAGTTTTAAGTGTGTGTGTGTTGGGGTGGGGGAGTGGTTGGCATAATCTGGCCTGACCTAGAGGCCCAGCCACCTTCAGGGAGGAAGTGTGGGATATCACAGGCTCCCTAGAGGGCCTGTGAGCACAGACCAATGAGGGTTCCCAGAGGAAAGAAGGTCATTTCCTCCTGGTCAGCTGTTCCCTCTTGTGGGGCTTTAAAAACTACAGCCCCGGGCAAAGGGATCCCCAGAGACACGACCAAGAGACAGGAGACAGGACATGGAAAATGGTGAGACCTGGGATACACAATTGGGGGCCCTCATGGACCCTTTTTCTCCTTTGTCTCTGTCTCTCTCTTCTCTGTCTCTCTGTCTCTCTGTCTCTGTCTCTGTCTCTGTCTCTGTCTCTCTCTCTCTCTCTCTCTCTCTCTCTCTCTCTCTCTTCACAACAGCTGAACTCAGAGCTGACTCCTGGCTCTGCACTCAGGGATCATTCCTGGTGGGGCTTAGGGGACCCTATGGGATAGTGGTGATGGAACCCGAGTGAGCTGTGTGCAAGGCCAGTGACCTCCCCGCTGTGCTATGTCTCGGGCTCAGCTCTCCCATTTCTGGGCCCCCTTTTCTCTCCCCTCCCCCCTTCTGGAATTCTTCTTTCCTTCCTCTTTTCCCTGCCTGGAGTTATAAACCTCCCAGTTTTGTACCCTTCCCCTTGACAACCTCAGACCTTTTGTGGGGACTCGAGATTTTCCCGGAAGACCTACCTACCTTCCTTTCTCAATCAGAGAGAGCCAGATGGCTCCCTGGTGTTGGGGTGCAAGAGCTGTGGAAGTGGCAGATGACACAGATTCATAGAAAAAGACCAGCTGTGATCCAAGAGCCAGAGCAGACAAGCAGAGAGCACACTTGCCTTGCTTCAGCCAGAGCTGCAGTTTGATCCCAGGCACTGCAGAGAGTCCTCTGAGCTCAGAGCCAGGAGTCAGCCCTGAGCACCACCTAGGTCCCCATACCAAAACAGATGAAATAGGACTGGCAGGTTACTGAACTGGAGATAGGGTACTGGGTCCCATCTCCAGCGTCTGTCTTGCTTCAACTGGTGAAGGAAATGGAGCCTGAATGGGGTGGGGTCACATAACTTCCTTTCTGGGTTGTGAGAGGTAGACCATGTGTGTGTCTTTCTGTGTGTGCATTTGTGTGTGATTTTGCAGGTATGTGTGTTTGAGTATTTTGGGGGTTTGTGTGTATGTGTGATAGTGTTTTTGTATATATGCGTTTGTGTTTATGTGCGTGGCTGTGTGGTCACAGCTGGCTTTGATGTCTCTGTTTCCTAAAAGTAGTCTCGATCATCACAGCTTTGGGCCTCCAGACAGTGCCAGCAGATGCAGTTGTGGGTGTTGGGATTTTTCAGCAAAAGAGATCTGGGAACACACAAGATAATAAATCTGACCTGGGAGTCCTGTTGAAATTCCTGCTTGATTTCTGCCTCCTGTGTAATATCTAAGGATACTATTGTCTCGGGCCCCTCCTCACCCACCTTCCTTTTTGGGGTATTGTCTTTGTTTTGGGTTACACCTAGCAGTGCTCAGGGGTCCCTTCTGCTGGTGCTCAGGGGATCCTATGGGATGCCCAGGATTGAACCTGGGTTGGCTGCTTGCAAGGCGAATCCCTCCTGTCTGCTCTCACTCTGGCCCCACCAGGTCTGTGTATTTCTTTCTTTTTAATATGATTCTCTTTTCAGCGTAGGTTCAAATTTCCAAGAAATCTTTGCCATTTGTTTTCTGTTTGTAATTTGGGGGGGGGGGATGTCCATACCCGATGGTGCTCAGGGGTTATTCCTGGCTTTGTGCTCAGAAATCGCTCCTGGCAGGATCGGGGGACCCTATAGGATCCTGGGACTCGAACCCAGGTCTGTCCTGGGTCTGCTGCATGCAAAGCAAATGTCCTACTGCTATGCTATCTCTCTAAACCTCTGTTGGTTTTACTTTTGGGTTTTTGCGCACTGCAGTGCTCAGGGAAGCCAGGGACCAAACCCAAGTCAGCTGGATGAAAGACAAGTGCCTCCCTCCTGTGCTCAGCTCTGTCCCCTTCATTGGGTTTAGGGGCAGCAGCTGGTGGTGCTCACTCAGGCCTGAAAGTGCTCCTGTGATCATGTGTGGTGTTGGGGAACAAACCCAGCCTCCTGTGTGCAAGTCTATGCTCCAAACCCTAGCTTTTTTTGTGCTCCCTAGCAAGTGATCTTTTATGCGCAAAATGAATGGTCAGGAAGTGAGTCGAAAGCTTGAGCTAATCTTGTGTTGGGGGCCCTGACACCACACACACACACACACACACACACACACACACACACACACACACACACACACACACACACACACACACCCACAGCCACAGGATATGGACTGAACTGAAATATGGCACAAATAAAGCCATTGGAAACCCCCCAACTTCAAGAAATAGCTGCTTTCTACCTGCTTCCAGCTGGAATCTGAGCTTCTAGAACTGTCAAGGCTGAAACCAGGCAGAACCTTTACACTGTATTTCATTATTTTAGTCATTTTTGGTTTATTTTAATTTATTTTAAATTTATTTTAATTTGTATGTACCTTTTTTTTTTTTTTTTTTTTTTGGTTTTTGGGCCACACCCAGCGGTTCTCGGGGTTCCTCCTGGCTGTCTGCTCAGAAATAGCTCCTGGCAGGCACGGGGGACCATATGGGACACCGGAATTCAAAACAACCACCTTTGGTCCTGGATCGGCTCCTTGCAAGGCAAAGGCCGCTGTGCTATCTCTCTGGGCCCTACATTTAAATTTTTTTAAATTTAAATTATTTTATTTTTATTTTGGGACCAGACTCAGCGGCACTCAGGATTTGTGCTGTGATTTTGCTTTGTGCTCTGAAATCAAACCTGGCAGGCTCTGGGGACCCTGTGGATGCTGGCGATGAAGCCTTGGTAGGCTATATGCAAAGCAAACACTGTCCGTCCCGTGCTATTGCTCATGCCCCCTCCTCTTTGTTCCTCATCGTGTAGCAGACATTTCCCAAAGTGGCCTTGTGGCTAGAAAAGGAGACTCCAGGGAAGAGGTTTAGAGTGAGGCCACTTGGGCCTGCTGTACTCCCTGCTCCATACTGATGTTTTGAGCTCTGGCTTCTATGTTGGCCCAGGGCAACCACTTGTACCTGGGATCCATTCTTCGTCCCTCCTGAGCGAATCCTCTTCTTCTCATCTGCACTTCTGGAACTCCTTCTCTAAATTCCAGAGAATGTTCAAGAATTAGGAAGGAGAAGCCAGTAGGCCTCCAATCATTGTGACATCAACACGGGGATTAGGCAATTTGGCCTCCACCACAATCTTTGCTACACAGTTGCTATGGCTATTTTGGTTGTGAATTTTGTCTTGGGGCCACCTCCGGTGATGCTCAGGGCTTCCTCTTGACTTTCCACTCAGGGATTCCTCCTGGTGGTGCTTAGGGGACCATACAAGATGGAACCCACCTGCAAAGCAAGCATCCTCCCCATTTTACTGTTGCCCCAGTTCTCTAGTGTCTTTGGAAGGGGGCATGAGGAGCCGTGGATAGAACCTGGCCCCCAGAATCTCACACATACAAAGCACAATGGCTCTGCCACAAAACTCTAGCCCAGACTCTTGGTCTGTGTTTGCATACAGCATAATTAGAGAAGAGGGCGTTTTCTGCTGTCCTCCCCACAGGCTTGGCTCTCTTGTCTTTGCCTTTTCTATATCACTAGACGTTGCTACTCTTTCTACATCAGCACACCTAAACTTCATTTTTTTTGGAGGGGGCCTCTACCCAGTGATGCTCAGAAATTTCTCCTGGTTCTGCACTCAAGAATCACTCCTGGTGGGCTCAGGGGAGCCTATGGGATGCTGAGGATTAAACTCTGTCGGCTGCAAGCAAGACAAGGCAAAGCAAATGGCTTTGTGGTGCTGTCCTATGGCTCTGGCCTTACTCCTGCCTTCTTCCTGCCTTCTTCTTGTATAGTATAGTACTATATATAGTACTTGTATATATTGAACATTTGTATAGTATTTCCCTCCCCAAGCTGGAATGAGCTTCAGGGTGTGTTCAGCCAGGTCCTGGTCAGCTGCATTTGTGATCATTTGAAGCTTTCCTTGGAGAGTCACAACAGCAAAGCTTTGCCAGTCACTGTCCTTGGAACCACCCCTAGAATCCTCAGAGTATTTACCCTGGTTTGGTTCTGTGGGGCTGTCAGCCAGGGCAAAGGGTAGTGCAAGATGATGGGGCTGGGGGCCTATACCAAGGGTAATCAAAGGAAACCTTTCACCCACATTAACTTTTTTTTTGGAGAGCCCAAGCCCAGTGGCACTAAAGGGTCACTCATGACTTTGCGCTGAGGAATCACTCTTGGCAGGCTCAGGGACAATATTGGATGCTGGGGGTTAAAACTGGCTCAGCCATGTGCAAGGCTGACACCTTCCCTGCTCTCACCAACTTCAACGTTATCCCTTGTAATTTCTCTTGCTTCTAGAAAAATGGAGACAGGAGCCCTCTACGGCTCTCCAGCTTTCCCTCCAAATTTGCTTTGTCTGTCTCTTTCTCTGTTCATTGCTCCCATTTACAGCCACTGAGTCGAACTTTTGATACACATGATACAATCCTCCCCCATTATAGTTGGGGAAGGATTGGCAGGGCTTTTTAGCACCTGTACCATGGTGCTGGGAGTCTGTGTTGGAATCCCCGCCCTGTGTGACACGGAAGGGCTCCTTCAAGTCCCATGCCTTGGGGGTTCCTATAGACCCTCCCTGCACTCGGGTGTTTTGGGTCCAGGGTACTGAGAGTCCCCTGCACATGTGAACACGTGGATGCTGATCTGCACAAGTACACTTGTTACCCCCAAGCTTGGATTCACATGCTGGCTTACTCAGCTCGCCTCAATGTCAGCTAAGGGATGCTGAGAACTGTCCCATTAAAAAACGTTTTTAATGGGGGTGCTGGAGGTTCACATCTCTGGGGATAATGTGATATTGGACTAAACCTTGGACCCAGTGTCTGAAGACCCCTTTAGGTTTTGTTTTGTGTTTATTTGCGTGTTTTTGTTTGGTGCCACACTCAGTGATGTTCAGAGGTTACTCCTGGCTTTGCGCTCAGTAATCACTGAGTAATCAGTGGGACTTGGTGGTGCAGGGTCGGAGATCCTTTGTGTTGTATAAATATAAACTACAAAGTCCCAAATTGGGGTGAGGCCTTTCTCTGCATAGCACCTTTACCCCTTCCCCTGGTGGGTCTAAATGCACAGGATAATGGCGTATTTCACAGGCTGTCAGTTAAAGTATCAGGAATCAGCCAACTTTATTTCCCGGCCCTAACCGCCATGTGCATTTCCTCACATGGCTTCTATGCTAAGCCTTTCCCAAGCAGCCTCTTCTCTGCTTCTCTCCATGATTCCTTACTGCTTTTTTCTCCCTCCACTTCCCTCTGGGTAACACTTTATTCCAAAGCTCAGATGCCTCCCTGGTGTGGGTGTGTCTGACCATCCAGTGATATTAACATATGGTACTGGGAGAGGGGGGACCTCACATTCCTACGGGATGCCCAGAGGATGGAAGCCAGGTTGACCGCATGCAAGGCAAATGCCTTCCCCTGTGTACTATCTCTCCGGGTCCCCCCACTTTTTTCTAGAGCCCTCAGTTGTCTCTCTTCCAAATTCAAATCAGCCATATATAAAGCAAATGCCCTCCCCACAGCATGAACCCTTTGGCTCTTACGACTTCAACCCTGATGACTTCAATCACTTCCTTGCTTGTGTTGATACCCCAGCTGGCTCTGCCATCTGCACCCTCATTCCTTGGGGCACCTCCAAATCCCCCCATCCCCAGGTCTAACTCTCATCCTCCTTCTCCCCTGTCTTTCTCATGGCCCCCAGGACTTCGTGAACAAGGGTGAAATTGACTACAATCACTACGACAACATGATTTGGGATGGGCTAGTGGATGGCCCACGTCCCCTGCCCAGTCTCGAGGTCCAAGAAGTGGTGGCCGTAGTTATCTACATAGTCGTCTTTGTGGTGGGTGTACCAGGCAATATGCTGGTACTGTGGGTTACTGGCTCAGAGGCCAAGCGCACCATTAATGCCATCTGGTTCCTCAACCTGGCCTTGATCGACCTCCTCTCCTGCCTGGCGCTGCCCATTCTCATCACGAACATCCTCATGCAGAAGAACTGGCCTTTTGGTGACACGGCCTGTCGCATCCTGCCCTCGCTCATCCTCTTCAACCTCTATGCCAGCGTCCTGCTCCTTGCCACCATCAGCGCCGACCGCTTCCTCATGGTCTTCCATCCCATCTGGTGCCAGAAGTACCGTGTGCCCTGGCTGGCCTGGCTGGCCTGTGGTGTGGCCTGGATCCTGGCTCTGGTGCTCATCATTCCGTCTTTTGTGTCCCGAGTACACAAGGATTTCTTTCTCAAAAAGTCTTCTTGCGGTGTGGTCTATAGGTGGGATGGTGAGCTGGTCCATCCTGTTATCACCATCACACGCTTGGTCCTGAGTTTTGTGGGTCCCCTGATCACGCTGAGTATGTGCTACACTTTCCTCCTGCTTCGCATCTGGCGCCAGATGGCTACAAGATTCACCAGGACCCTTGAGATGGTGGTGGCTATGGTGACCAGCTTCTTCATCTTATGGCTACCCTACCAGGTTTCCAGCTTGATTTTGGCCTTGCTCTCCAGACCTTCCCTTAGCTTCACACTTGCCTTGTCCCTGGATGTGCTGTGGATGGCCCTGGCTTACATCAGCTGCTGTATCAACCCCATTATCTATATGATTGCTGCCCAGGGCTTCCACATCCGGGTCCTCAAGGCCCTGCCCACCCGGCTTCATCAACTGCTGGCCGAAGACATGGACACAGAGAGCAAGCCCCAATCTCTCTCCTTGGTGGATACTGTGGTCCATAACCCAGGTGTGAGAGTTCCAGAGCCAGCTGCCCTGCGTCCTGATCCTTGCTTGCCCAGAACACTTTGATCCACAGTTCCTGCTGCCACTGGCCACTCCTGCTCCTGTTTTTCCTTTTCCTTCATCTTCTTTTTCTCTTCCTCCTCCACCTCCTCTCTTTTAATCTTCCTTTTCTTCCTCCTCTTTCTTTTTCTCCATCTTCTTCCCTTTATCCTCCTTCTTCCCACACCAGTGATGCTCAGGGGTTACTCCTGGCAGTGTTTGGGGAACTCTATTGGATGCCAGAGATCGAACCCAGGTCAATTGTGTGCAAAGCAAACCTATCTCTCCAATCCTGGTTTCCTCTTTTGCAAAATAGTTTGATTAAGGAAGACAAGAAGTTGCACATCTCAGCTCTCCAGAATTAAATGGTTCTTTTTCATTCCTTTTCCTTTTCCCTTTTTTTTTTTTTTTTTTTTTTTGGTGAGGTCACTCTTGGCTAGGCTTAGTGCTTACCTCCTGACTCTGTTCTGAGGAATCACTCCTGGCTGTGCTTGGAACAATATGAAACGCTTGGGATCTAACCAGGGTCAGCCCCATGCAAGTGCCCTCCCCACCATACTACCACTGTACCCCACCCAATGTTAGAACTTTATAAAACAAACAAACAAAAAACCTAGAAACCTTTGATTGGCATCTCCTGTGTCTGTCCCTATTCCTCTCTGTCGTTGCCTCTTGTGAAATCACATAGCACTGGGTGCTGGATGTTGACATCGAAATGATAAGAGAAAGATTCCAGGCCTGTGGCCCCTTCTCTACCCTTCCCTTGCCCCAACATGCTCTCTCACCCACTGCTACAACTTAGTTCTTTCTAGAATGTTCTAGACTGGGGGGAATGGCAAGGTCGGAAAGGGGCCCAGGGTAGTGGTAGATGGAAAAGGGACTGGGGGATTCTGAGGAGCTTTTCCAGATGTCATTGCTGAAGATTGTAGATCAGAACTAGCTGAGTTGCAAGGCAGCATGTCAACCATTATCATGGAAAAATGTTCTGTCACTGGGATCATGCGGTGGGTGTGTATGTATTTATGCATGTATATATCTATGTGTGTGTTTGTCACACCCTGCAAAGCACAGTGGTTATTCTTGGCTCCATGCTCAGGAATAACTCTTGGTGAGACTCAGGGGACCCCATGGGATGCTGGGGATTGAACCCAGATCAGCTGCATGCATGGCAAATGCCCTTCCCAATGTACTGTTACTCTAGCTCTATGAGTTCACTTTTTGATTTTATAAAATGACAAATCAAAGCAATCTGAGTGCTCTGAGTCCTGGAAATCAAACACAATCCAGTTGGAAATATGGTCTTGGCTTGCAAACTTTTCCACGCCCCATGTTGTGTGTGTGTGTGTGTGTGTGTGTGTGTGTCCGCGCACGCGCAAGTGTGTGATTTGGGGAGAAGAATTCAGCCCTTCAGTGCTGGGCCTAGATAAATCCTTTGCCACTTTCTAAATGAAAGGGAGGTTGAAAGATAGAATGGGACTTGAGGTTGGAGTGTTGGCACAGAGGGGATGGCATTTTATCTGAATATAAAATAATGAGTTAGTGTGGGGATGGTGAGGCCTATCGACCCGGCTCCCGCAGCCCTTATGGTCTGGTGGCTCTGAAGGTGGAGAGATTCACAAAGCAGTTAGAAGCCAGCTTTATATCACGGTCCTAACTGCCATGTATGTTGGGAGCCAGTACTTCCTTGCAGAAGCTTGACATGAGCACAGCCATTTTAAACTACAGCAGCCATTATGCTGCAAGGCTGTCCTCTAGTTGAACTGTAACCTGTATACATGTCAGATGGCCATAAAACAATGCAGACCACTAATTGCAAGCCTGAGAAATTTGCTGATAGCATCTAGGTACTCCCTAATGGGATGTTCTGGACAGCTTCAACACAGGAGCTGTTAAGGTTGTACTAGGTACGGGCTAACATGGAATGTATGGAAAGAATGTAAAGCATTGTACACGTGACCCTCCCTTTGTGATTTCTTACTATATAAGTTTTGTTAGTTCTGAAAATAAATGCCACCTTGATCAGAAGTTTTGCCTTGGTGGTCCCTCTTTCTCTCCCATTATCTTTACAGGTGAAGGCCCTTTCCACGACCTGCGAATAAACTGAGGCCGCAGGCCGGCACAATGTACACCTCCTCACATGACTTCTATGCTAAACCTTTTCCTAGCAGCCATTTCTCTACTCCTTCTGGCTCTCTCTGCCTCTGTGTCCCTTTCAGCTGCTTTTTCCAGGCTTCCTAACTGGCTTCCAGGCTGACTAACTCCCTTTGGTTATGCTACTGCTGCTGCTTCTTTGCTGATGCTCAATTGCTAATGCTGAATTGATGCGGAATTGGTCCTACTGAATCTGATGCTGAATCTCTTTGATGATTCTCACTTCTGCCCATTCTCGCTTCTGCCATTCGCCTCTCTCCCACTTCTCTCTCTAACTCTCCTTTTTATCCTCTTCTTTCTCCCCCATGCAGACTCCTCTACCCGCTCATTCTAGGTGTAGGCAGTTCTGATCATTCAGGTGGGATAAATAAGAAGTTGAGGGAGGGGATACTCACACGGCATTTACTGTATCTGTAGGGGACCCGGGTTAAATCCCGGCATTCCATAGGGTCCCCCAAGCCCTGCCAGGAGTGATCCCTGGGCACAGAAAGTGCATGTGGAACCAGTGTGGGGCCCCAGGTTTGATCCCTGTCACTGTATGAACCCTAAGGTGCCTCTGGATTTTCGCTGATACCTCTGAGCATCACCACACATAGGCCCTGCAAAAATCAAAACCTAAGAGTGGCCAGGGCTCTGGAGCACAGTTTTGTGTGCGGGAACGCCAGGTCTGGTCCCCAGAACCTTAGGGTTCTCCAAATAATTTCCAGGATGTCTCCATCAATCACTGATAGAATCCCCGAAGTTTTTCTGAGGCGTATGGCAGTCATGTATATGTATATGTTCTGAGCGCATAGCCAGAAGTAACTCCTGAGCATGTCCCCCACAAATTTGCCCTGGAGGGACAGAGAGATAGCACAGCAGCAGCAGGGCATTTGCTTGCACTCAGCGACCCAGGACAGAACCGGGTTTAATCCCCGACATCTCATATGGTCCTCCAAGCCTGTCAGAAGAGATTTCTGGGCACAGAGCCAGGAGTCACCCTTGAGCGATGCAAGGTGTGGCCCCAAAACAAAACAAAATAAAATAAAACAAAACAGGGCCCTGAGAGATAGCACAGCGGTGTTTGCCCTGCAAGCAGCCGATCCAGGACCAAAGGTGGTTGGTTCGAATCCCGGTGTCCCATATGGTTCCCCGTGCCTGCCAGGAGCTATTTCTGAGCAGCCAGCCAGGAGTAACCCCTGAGCACCGCCGGGTGTGGCCCAAAAACCAAACCAAACCAAAACAAAACAAAACAAAAAACAAAAAACAGTTCAGGGTCCTAGAGAAAGCAAGCACTGTGTGTAAAGTACTTGTCTTGCATACAACTGATATCTCCTGTCACCCCAAGAGTGACCCCTGAGCACAGAGTCAGGAGTAAACTGTGAACCTAGCCAGGTGTGCACTAACCAAAACAAAGTAAGCCCAGGTACAGGAGCAATAGAGCAAGTAGGGAGTTTGCCTTCTACCCAGCCAATGTGGCTTGGATTCCACCCGGAGTGATCCCTGAGTGCAGAGTCAGGAGAAAGTCACGAGCATGACCACATGTGTTCCCCATCCCCCAAAAAGGAATAATGTTGAGGTCCACAAGCTTGAGAACTGCAGCGCTGAAGACAGTCTCTTGGCCACCTCTGGACGATTATCTGCAAACTAACAGTCTTTGGCAACCCGGCAGCCATGTTCCAGGCTGAAGCGCACGGGCGTCCTCTAGTGGCCGGATGCGACATTGCCGCACAGCGCAATTTCTCGCTCATTTCAGACGCTGCAGAAATCTTCAATCCAGAGGTTGCCTGAGATGCCTATTCTTTTTTTTAATTTTTCTGTTTTGGGGTCACACCGGCGGTGCTCAGAGGAATATCCTAGCTCTGTGCCAGATGGTATTTCCTGGATCTTCAGAGGGGATGATACCAGGCTCTATGTGTGTAAAGCAAGTGTCTTACCTGCATTATTTCTCTGGCCTCTGAAACTATTTACTTTATTTCTCATTTTCTCTCTCTCCCTCTCTCTCAGTCCCAGTCAGGCAGTCGCTACAAATTGTTGTCCTGAGTGTGTTCCTGGCCCCAACCAGCAGATGGGCTCCCATGGGCCTCTGAGAAACTTGCAGCAGCGGATCAGCAAGCAGATTTGCAGCTTATTGCAGTGACCTCCAGAAGCCTAACAACTTTATACATGACTGCCATACGCCTCAGGGGACCATATGGGATACTGGGAGATCAAACATGGTCAGCGCTTATGAGGCAAACACCCTTCTGCTTGCACCACCGCTCTGCCCTCCGGGGCAAATTTTTAAGGGACTTTTTTTTATTTTTTTTTTTTTGGGCCACACCCGTTTGACGCTCAGGGGTTACTCCTGGCTATGTGCTCAGAAATCGCCCCTGGCTTGGGGGGACCATATGGGACGCCGGGGGATCGAACCGCGGTCCGTTCCTTGGCTAGCGCTTGTAAGGCAGACACCTTACCTCTAGCGCCACCTTCCCGGCCCCGGGACTTTTTGTTTTGCTTAGGGGACCCTATTGGATACTGCAGGGTTCGTACCCTGCCATATGTGAAGCAAAAGGCTTCCCTGTTGTGCAGTTGCTTCGGCCCCAACAGGGTTTTTGCTAAATGGCTTCACACAACCCTCTCTGTCAATGGGAAATGTTTGTTATTGTTATTAGGCTTCAGTGTTTTTGAATTGGGCCACATGGATGCTGCTTGGGGGACCAGGTAGTGCTGGGGTGCAACCAAGGGCTCCCAGGTGCAAAGCCTGTGCTCCCGAACTCTGAGCATCTCCCCATCTTACCAGAGGGTCCTCTGTCCTTCTGTCTCCTGGAGGAGCGTGTTTGTGTGTCTGTTTGTCTACGCAGTCACTGCACATGGCGCGTATCTGTCTTAAACAGAACTCTAGGCTGTCACAATGCTGGACACCACCTTATTTCCATCAAGATTTGCATTGGAAAGAATCAGATATTTTTGGGAACTATCTAGAATTTTTGTGATTTTCCTTATTTTTAAAAGTTTTCAAATTTTTTTGTTTGGGGGCCTCACCCCCAAACAGAGCAGGGCTTACCCCTGCTCTGCATTCAAATTACTCCTGCCATGTTGGGGGGACCCTTTGGAATGCCAGGGAGTGAATAAGGGTGACTGCCTGCAAGCAAATGCCATTCCCACTGTACTATGTCTCAAGCCCCAAATTTTTCTAATTTTGTGATGTTTTACAGATTGATTTATTTATTTGGTTTTTGGGCCACACCCAGTGACGCTCGAGGGTTCCTCCTGGCTCTGTGCGCAGAAATTATTCCTGGCTCTGGGGACCTTATGGGATGCCAGGGGATTGAATTGCATCCCTCCTAGGTCAGTCATGTGCAAGGCAAATGTCCTACCACTGTGCCACTGCTCTTCTTATTTATTTGTTTGTTTGTTTGTTTATGTTTCTGAGTTACAACCTGCAGTGCTCAGTGGCTAATCTAGATCTGTTCTTGGGAATTATTCCTGGCAATGCTGGGGGACCATATGGAATTGGGGTGACGATGAGAGGTAATGGAACCCTCCTGGGGCCTTAACAGCTTCTTTGAACCCTGAGCTTTACTGCTGTGGTGGTCCAATGCCCCTGAAGAAAAGAGACAGTTTCAAGTGAGGGTGGTGGAACTGTTCCAATGAGGGGCCCAGCCAAGATAAGGGGACACAGATTTCCAGCCACCTCCAGGGAGGAAATGCATTGGCTCAGAGTCTCCCCAGAGGGACCTGTGAGCACCGACCAATGAGGGTGCCCAGAGGAAAGCTGATCATTTCCTCCTGGCCAGCTTGTGGGGCTTTAAAAACTGCAGCCCTCAAGCAGAGGGATCCCCAGAGACAGTGACCAGGAGACAGAAGACAGAACGGTGGAAAATGGTGAGTTCAGGGGTGTATGCTTAGTGGGCCCTAAGGGACTCTCTCTCTCTCTCTCTCTCTCTCTCTCTCTCTCTCTCTCTCTCTCTCTCTTTCTCTCTCTCTCTCCCTCCCTCCCTCTCTCCCCCCCCTGCACTCAGGGATCACTGGAGGGTCTCAGGGTCCTTATGGAATGCCAGAGATCAAACCCAGGTCAACTGCATGCAAAGTCAGCGCGCACCCTCCTGTGCTATGTCTCGGGCTCCACTCTCTCATTTCTGGGCCCCTTGTTTTCTTCTCCCCAAATCCTTCCTTCCTTCCTCTTTTCCATGCCTGGCATTATAAACCTCCCAGTTTCGCACATACCCCGACAGCCTCAGACCTTTTGTGGGGACTCTTGAAAATTTCCCAGAAGACCTGCCTTCCTTCCTCAATCAGAGAGAGCCAGAGGGCTCCCCTGGTATTGGGGGACCAGAGCCGTGGAAGTGGCAGGTGACACTGGGGTTCATGGAAAATGACCAGCTGTGGCCTGAGAGCCAGAGCAGCTAAGCAGGGAACACACTTGTCTTGCTGCAGAGTTGGGTCCCTGGCATTGTAGAGGGTCCCCTGAGCTCAGAGCCAAGAGTCAGCCCTGAGCACCGCCCAGAATGGTCCCCATAACAAAACAGATGAAATAGGACAGGCAAATTACTGAGCTGGCAATGGGGTGCTGATGCTCCAGCATCTGCCTTGCTTCACCTGGTGAAGGAAATGGAGCCAGAATGGGGGGAAGGGTTACGTTACTTCCTTTCCAGGTTTCAAGTGGCAGAGCCTGTGTGTGTGTTTCTATGTGTGTGCATGTGCTTATTTGTGTTTGTGATTGTGCATGTTTGTACAGTAGTGTATTTGTGTGTATATGTGGGTTTGTATGATTGCTTGTTTATGTGTATGTGTGTAGTCGTGTGGTTATAGCTGGCTTCAATGTCTCTGTTTCCCTAAAAATAGTCTCCCTCACCAGTTTTGGACTTTAGGTCAGTGCCTGCAGACACTGCTGTGGGCACAGATTGTGGGCAGTGGAACTTTCCAGAAACAGAAGTCTGGGATCCTATGAGATGAGAAATCAGGCCTGGGGGCCTTGTTGAATTTTTTTCCTGACTTCTGCCTCCTGTGTAATATTTGTGGATACTTTTGTCTCGGGCCCATTTCTTTCCGTGCTCTACAGGAAGTGATCTTTAATGCGAAATAGAAAGGGTCAGGAAGTGAATAGATAGCTTGAGCATATATTGTATTCGGGGTCCTGTAATTGATCTGAGCATCTCACGATCTTCAGCCTTTGATATGGACCGAACTGAAATATGGCCCAAATGAAGCCATTGGAAAACCCCCAACTCCAAGAAATAGCTGCTTTCCACCTGCTTCTAGCTGAAGTCTGGGCCTCTAGAACTATCAAGGTTGAAATCAGAAAAGACTTTCTCACTGAGTTTCATTATTTTAGTTATTTTGTTAATTTTATTTATATTTTATATTTAATTTAATTTTTATTTACTTTATTTTAAATTTAAATTTGTATTAATTTATTTTTACTTTGGGGTCACACCCAAAATAAGCACTCAGGGTTACTCCTGGCTTTGTGCTGTGAAATCCCTCCTGGTAGGCTCGGGGGACCCTATGGATGCTGAGGATAAAGTCTTGGTCGGCCACGTGCAAGGCAAACATTGTCCCCACTATGCTATCTCTGGTTTTCTCCCTTTCGTTCCCTCATCTGTATAGCAGGCACTTCCTAGGGTGGCCGTGTGGCTTGAAGGAGAATTTCCAGGGAAGGGGCTCAGAGAGGAGAGCTCACCGGGTCCCTGCTGTACTCCCCCTCCACTACTCTGCTCTGTGCTCTGGCTTCTGTGTCTGCCAGGGGCAGCCCCTTGCATAAGGGGTCCATCCCTGGTTTCTCCGGAGCGAACCCTCTTCTTCACATCTGCATTCCTGGAACTCCTCTAAACCTCAGAGAATGTGCAAGAATCCGGAAGGAGAAGCAGTGGGCCTCAGCCATTGTTGACAATCCACAAGGGGATTAGGTAATTAGGCCTCCACCCCCAATCTTTGCCACTCAGACAGTGGCTATGACTGCTTTTCTTTTGTCTTTTGTCTTGGGGCTACACCTGGTGAAGATCAGAGCTTCTTTTAGCTTTCCATTCAGGGATCCCTCCTGGTGATGCTCAGGGGACCCTATGGGATGGAACCCACCTGCAAAACAAGCACCCTTCCCAATGTACTGTTGCCCCAGCTTTCAGAGTGTTTAGAAGGGAGCATGGGAGCCTGGATGGGACCTGGAACCCATAATCTCACACATTCAAGGCACAGTGGCTCTGCCACCAAACTCTAGCCCAGCCTCTTGGTCTGTATCCAAGCAAATCCACGCAACATACTACATGCTACAGAAAAGGGACTTTTCTGCATCCCACCTC